>NC_029790.2:134468446-134469103 GCF_000816755.2 Arachis ipaensis | reverse complement strand
CAGAACAAAAAAAAAAAAAACTCCCGCAAATTAGCGCCTTTTGTAGTGATTCTGGCACCACAAATGCTAAATTGGCGCATTTTGATGCAAGTATGCATATTTCTCACTTCTCGTAATATTTTAAGAAAATATTTTTTTAAAATTATATGAAATGGACATTTAGTGATTAAAATTCTACTAATTATCAATCATTTTAATAAATAATTATGTCTTTCTTTTATTGTATATTAACCTTAATTAATATGATTTGCAAATTATGTATATACTATATATCATTATTTGAATTAATTAGTCAAATATCTATAAAGGAATAAAACTTACAAACAACATTATTACATTGTCGTTATATTATCTTATAACACGTAATATTCTAGCATCCAAAATGCTAATGTAACACATTTTGGTGTTAGTATACATATTTGATATTTCTCTTTTCATATAATATTTTAGGAAAGTATTTTTTTAAAATTATACAAACATTAATATTTAATGACTAAAATTTTAGTGATTGTCAATTATTTTAATAAATTTAATTTATATATTTCTTTTATTGGATATCAACTTTGATTAATATGATTTGCAAATAAAATATACCGACATTATTATTTGATTAATTAATTAAATATCTATTAAAAATAAAATCTATAAATAATATCA
>NC_029790.2:134460086-134467841 GCF_000816755.2 Arachis ipaensis | reverse complement strand
ACATATATTTTTATATACAGTAGCTAATTAATAAATAATGATTTATTTTTTATGTATATATAGTAAGCTAGTTATTTTATATCTAATCTAATTATGAATAAATAGACTTGTGTTTGTCCATTTTTAATTCGGATATATCTCTCATTTTTTCAAAGGCTTATCCTTGTTAAGTTTTTGAGATAGACCAAGTAACAAAGAATTTACCAGATATAACTGCAGCAAGCTAACTAAGAAATTAAAAGTAACGCACGATTATTTTACCGACTTATTTAAATGATGTGGAATTGGATAATGATATTAAATTATAAATATTAGTTAACTAATAATTAATTATGAAGATATTCACGGTGGTAGTAAACTGTAAAATCAGTGATTTACTTGAAGCGTTGAAAGTAGCGCAAATAATGAGTCATAATCCTAATCTATTTCTTTGGGATAATAGAATAGACATTAGAATAATATCTTCATAGTCATAGTCATCAATTACTATTTATTAATCAACATAAATAAAATATTGAAGTTTCAAATCAAACCCACAAAATGGTTCTAATGGAGATAAACTGCTTCCAAACTATTAGTTGAAAAATAAACTTTTGTCTGCTCTGTTTGATTCTAGATTTCTAGTTTACACATACGCACTCCAGATCTATTATTTGTTTCCTCTGTTTTTTTTTTCTAAATGATAAAATTAAAAGGCAATTAATAATTTTTTATGTTATACTATCTCTGTTTTTCAGATTGATGAGTAATGTCTTCTTTAGCTTCTTAACTTACCCAGCATTTCTTTAGATCATAATAAATTCAGACAATTAACTTCTTAACATTTTTTTGAAGGATGGAAGTTTAAGATGGTAATCTAATCTCACTCTCCAAAAAGCATAAAAAACCACCCAAAAAAGAAAATTTTTCTAATGAACAAATCTGATCAATATAATGATCAAAACACCACCAAAAGAAAAAAAGAGAGAATGAAAAATTTTGCAAATTGTCCAATCAAAACATGAGAAAGAAACAGATACAATCAAATAAAGAATACAAAATCTCTACACAAATTCTCTCTTCATCTCAATTTTCCTAACTCACTACATCATTTAATTTCCCCATGTCTGAACCTCATCTTCAAATCATGGTATAAAAAAAGGAAAAAAAGAGAAAAAGAAAGAGGGTAATTGTTGATTTCGTAAGTTTTCAGAAAGCAACAACATTATGAGTCTTAGACACAGCATAACTCTTACTTCTTGGATACAATTCAGGCACACCAAAACCGCCACCAACACCACCGCCACCAACACTACCTTCTGCATAATCATTCTCCTCATCAATTCTAGCCATACCAACACTGCTAGATTTTGGTAACCCTTTTGAATTATGATGAACATGCTGATGCTGCTGTTTTAGGACATAATCCACGTCAATTCTATTAGCCAAAGTTCTAGCAGAAGCAGCCCTCATGAGCTCAGCAAAATCCTCATCATTAACTTCAGATCTTCTTGATGTTGCAGCACTATGGCTTCTAGACAAAGCTGAGAATCTGTTTGCAGCATCCATGGGGTTACTATAGTTCATGCTGTCCCCACATTTTGTTATGCTCCTCACATACATGTCCCTTGCTTTTCCAAGTGCCCTAATTGGCGATACCATGATCCTAACAAAAATGTTCTGACTCTGTCCCTTGCCTTTCATGACGACGATCTTCAAGATTCAAAATTCGATCAAAAGGGTCTCTGAAAGTCGAAATCTTTTTGTCAATTGGTAACTTTAATCGCTCAAAGATAAGATGACCAATTCAATGGCTAATGAGCCAAAGTGTGTGCCTTATGGTTTATATAGAAAAATAGAGAATTTTTCGGAATAAAAAGGGATAAGATTTTGTTCAAAAAAAGAAAGAAAGATAAGATTAATATTAAGAGAGAGAGTGGATTCTTGGGTAGAAAGTTTAGGGAGAGATTTTACTTTTGTAGGTGTGGGTATGGAAAAGAAAGTAGGAAACCATGTGAGCACCTTGTTGTATATATGGACTTTTTCAAAATTTTCCTCATAGCACACCGGATTCGGAATTTAAAACTATTCAAGATAAGATCAAAAACGTGTTCGTATTTTAATAATTAAATTATTTTTGTATGAATTCATGGTGTGGGTTTTCTGGTACAAGTAGTCAAAAATTGAATAGAAGCTAAAAGTTGCAAGGTCTTTGTACTTATGAGTAGTTACATGGCTTACAATAGTAGACTACATTTTTGGTATTATCTGTTCAACTTTTTGTTTATAGTAATGAATATAGTCAAAGGAATTATATTTATATTAGTAATTAATTAATTATATTCATAAGATGGAAGCAATAAATGGTTATAGTGAAGAATTTTAGGTTAGGCGCGTTATTAGACTATAGTAATCTAATTAGTATAAAAATACGAAAATATGTTTTGTTACAAATTTTTTTCTTTTATGAAAAAAATTAATCAGTATTCAATATTGGGGCCTAAATTCATTATTTCTTCTCCTTTGCTTTTCTTCCAAAGTACTATTTAAGTATTAATATATCATTAAAAAGAAAATCCTCCATCATAATTAATGTCAAAATTTATTTTATATATAAAAAAAATAATGATATTTTCTTCAAATATTGGTGTTTGGGATATTTTTTAGGGTTGTGAAGCCCTCAAAAACACTGGCCAACACGCAAGTTTTGTGTTGCTCAACACACAGCTTCCGTGCTGACGTATCGGCCATACAAGAGGCAAGAGGCAAGAGGCAACTATACATACTCAGCTCAACCTTCTCTATGCAAGAGACAACTATACATAGTCAGCTCATCAAGTGAAAGTACCTTTAACCAAGCAGCAAGTAGGCCACGTGTCTCCATCCAAACAGCAAGTAGGCTGCGAGTTAACCACGCTACGCCACGTGTCGGCCATCCAGACAGCACGCAGGGTGCATGTTAGTGCGCTCCGCCATGTGTCCACCATGCAGCAGCACACGAGTTATGTGTTGGTCTTGCTTCGCCATTTGTCAAGCATGGCATGTAGGCTGCGTGTTACCCCGTGTCTGCATGCAAGATGCAGGCCCCCATCCAAAAACAAGCGTCATTTATGGTCGGAGGTTGGGGGTTGATAGTGCCCGTGTATAATAAAAGTGGTGGGGCTGGGTTGATTGCTCATTATATTGTTGAGAGGTGGTGGGATTGGAGGTTCGTTGCCTTCCATTGTTGAGGGTGATTAGGCTTGGGTTTTCACTCCTTAGGGCTTAGGGTTTTGAATTAGTTTTAAGGTTGAGAGTGAGATTAGAATATTTAAAATAGTACGTACTTATATGTCTCCTGAAGATCATGTGATCAATTATTTAGGACATCCTAATTATGTAAGTTTATTATTTTTGTTTAATTTATTAGCATTTACTTTATTAACATTAATTTAGTAGTTTGCTATTATTTATTTGAATATTATTATTCTAAGTGTAATGTTAAATATTAATATAAATTATAATTAATGTTAATTTTTTCCGAAATTAATATATATATTTTATTATTTATTAGAATATGGTATTTTATATTTTATAAACCTATATTTTGCTAGCCAATAATATATAATTATATGTTACAGTGAAACTAACAAAGAATATAGATGTGAGTAATAAGAAATTTGAATTTTTGTAATTGTTATTTATTTTATTTTCTGTTAAAAGAAGTTATCAATTTATTCGTATTGCTATTTATTAAACTAATTCCTTTTGTGGTTGAACTTTATCAGGTTAATAGGAATCTTTTGCTCCGTAAGCTTGACCAACCAGAGACATGGCATTCGAATGTTAAGCAAGCCTTACGGACCACCGGATTTTATCAGCTCTCGAGAGTTGGATGTTAGCGCAGCACGCAATAACATGGCGACATGGAAGTCGCTCCACCTGGTGATTTTTTATAAGAAATTCGAATTTTTGTAATTATTATTATTTTATTTTCTGTTAAAAGAAGTTATCAATTTATTCATATTGATATTTATTAAATTAATTCCTTTTGTGGTTGAACTTTACCAAGCTAATAGAAATCTTTTGCCCTGTAAGCTTGACCAACCAAAGACATGGCATTCGGTCCGGATTCTGGAGGTTGAGCAAGCCTTACGGACCATCGGATTCTACTGTGATTATGACTCTGATTTTCGTAAAGACGATATACCTGGGGACCACGCATTTCCTGTGAATCCATTTCATTCAGATAGCGAGTCAATTTAGGACGACTTTTTGACTTTTGTCGCAAGGCCGGATTCGCGACCATCGTTGCTCCCTGTAATCAGGCCATGTTTTCGTGTCGCCCAACGAGACAAACTCCACTCTGTAGACCTTTCGAATCTCTGACATCTTGTATACATTGCTGACATATACCTGCCAATCCAGTCGCTGGTTAGCACAGCACACAATAACATGGCGACATGGAAGTCGCTCCACCTGAAAATGCCCACAGTCACACCTCTGTCGCACAAGATCAACAACTAACACTTTTTCACTAGGCATTTCATGCACCTCAAACGCCTCATTTCTTCTATCAAACCGGTTCACAACGATGTTACCTATGTGCTGCATGTTTGCCTCTATCCGCTGAGTGGCAAACTGAGAGAAAGTAAATACAGCACGCTTGCGCTGGTAAGCCTCAGTACTCTTCTGCGTAAACAACTCGTTCAACCGATAATATGTTGCTCAAACTAGCACTAATATAGGAAGATTTCGAGCACCCTTCAACACCGAATTAATGCAGTCGACAAGGTTCGTCGTCATGTGACCCCATCGATGTCCCTCGTCAAATGCCAACACCTACTGGGGACGATCGATGTTGTCGCACCAACGAACATATGCCTCGCCTCGTTCTTGCAACCTCCTATAGTTGGCGTTGTACTCCTCCACTGTCCTTGAATACCCAATGTTGACCACAAGCTTTTGCAAGTACAGAACCTTGAATTCCCTCAAGAAGTTGCTGCCAATGTGCCGAATACAAAACATCCATCATGCTCTTGGAGGTTTCCAATCACCTCTGCTACGATTTACTGCGGCCCGAATTGACTCATAACGATCGGAGATTATCCCCACGCCGTCTTTTTTTACAACATGTATTCTTAAATTACTGAGAAAAAAGTGCCACGCATCAGCAGTCTCACCCTCTACGTAAAAGCAATCGGTATAATGTTTTGATTCCCATCTTGCGCAACTGCAACCAAAAGGCAACCTTTATATTTTTCGTATAGGTGGGTTCCGTCAACCTGAACTAGTGGCTTGCAATATTTGAAAGCTCTTATACATGGATAGAAACTCCAGAATACCCAATGAAGTATTCTAACACCGTCCACCTATTGACTCCCGTTATACAGGAGTCGGGTTTCTATTTGGACTTGTGAACCAGGAATCTTTTGAACCATCACCAAGAACCACAACGACAAAGCTTGGTAAGATTCTTTCCATCCACCGAAAACCTTGGCTATCGACTTCTACTTTACCAGCCAAGCCTTCCGGTAACTAATAGTGTAGTAGAATCTTGCCTAGACCTCCGCAATTATAGATTTGACCTTTATGGATGGGTCGGATTCAACCAATGGCTTCATAGCCTCAGCAATCATGTCCGAGTCTAACTTGGAGTGATCCTGTGAGATCATTCTCATGGAACACGTGTGCCTTCTGTTGTATTTCTGAATCTCCCAACAGGTTTTCTTCTGTATCAAGCTGGCTCGGATAAGCCAGTCGCACCCACATCCGTAAATCTTGCATTTGCATTGAATGTTTGTGGCTCGGATTCATAAACAACGTAATCGACTCCTCAGGAGATAGTGAAACTCCTAATTGCCGCAATGACTGATTTTTTTGAACCGTATTCCATTCCGATCCTAAATTCCCCATCCTCAAGATCAGCAACACCAATAAGAAAACAAATTTGTCGTTCATTGATCTGCTAAAACAAAATCAAGTAAACATACTATCCACTGCTCACGTACCTATGTTTGCATATTTGGGAAACTCCGGTACATGTATGACGTCAAGATCCAAGCTACACATAAAGGGTGGAACGTCCATTGGTTGACTAACTGGGCTGGAACCACTAAAGTTTCCCCCACTGCCTCACCTCCCCCATCGCCGTCCTCGTCCTCATCACCAGCTTTGTACGTAGCTTCGAATTCCTCATCGCTATCATCGTTCATTCCTAAGTACACCTCAACTCTGTCATCTTACACATCTGGGTCATGTTGAACCTCATCTACAACAGTATGCTCAAACTCAACGTACAACTCAATCCTCGGGTGTTGCACCTGAGTTTGCTAGTGAATACGAAACATCCGTTGAATACTTGTTTTGTCGACTATTGGCATAACCTCAAACTGTATCAGGCAGCCAAAAACGACAACCGGACTCCTGTAGAGAATGTTTGTCACCCTCTTTACAATATCAGCCTCTATGCTTTGACAGAGCCTGTACTGTAGTTCCGCAAACGTTATAGTGTACGGAACGACAAACGAAAACATATTCTCACATGCAAAACTCACACCTTCATACGTATTTTGCACGACCTCACCGTTGTGGTAAACCACTATATTTGTAGTGCCCTCCATTGTATCGACCCTGGAGGAAAACACTTCTCTCAGAATGAAGCAAAATAGTTACGAGCTTTGCTTTTTATAAGCAGAAGACTCACTTTGCAGGCTACATGTTGCTAAACCATCCAACTAACGTCCGCCATGTGTGGAACACGCAACCTGCGTGTTGCTTGTCACGTAGGAATCACACGTCATGCGTGTTGATGGATGAGCGCTACGTGTTAATACAGAACTTGCGTATTGCTTCAGATTTGAACACGTGTCTTACATGTGGGCTGCGTGCTGAGTTAGCATATTATTTACATATTGTGTCTACATCTCTACAACGTCCACCTGTCTATATATATATATATATATATATATAAATGTTCATTTCTAAAAAAAGCACACAACTTTACCCATATTTAAATTCTGACTAATTAATATTAGGGAGAAAAACAGGAGTTGAAGCACAAACAGACGATAGGCTTAGCTTAGAAATTTTAATATTGGTTTTCTTATATCATTATGTTTTTTGTAGAATGAAAATTAAGAGAATAAATTGATAAAGTTTGTATATGGAATTGAAAAGAAATCATTTTTGCAAACATTTGGAACGTGTGCATTTTAAAATTCTATTACAAATAGTATATTTAAAATTTTGGAGTGCAATTTTTTGTAATAAAAAATAAATAAAATTAGCTAAAAGTTAATTAGTTCCCTTTTCTAAGAAAAATTTTGAGGTACGGATGTAAGACCTTAAAAAATCAAAATCCAAGACATATTATTTTGAGATATATTACTAATATTGATAAGATAAAAAAAATCTAAAGTATTTAATTGGAAATCCATTAAGTTGCTTTACGAATTTCGTAACCATATGACTCAAGACTCGTACATAAAATTTTCACTCTGTTTCATCTCATTCAGGTTCACAATCTCATAAGAAAAAAGGGAAAAAAAACATTAGCAATTCTTTTTCTGGAAATATCCCAATATTATCGAATTAATATTTCTATTTCTAAGAGGATCTCGTGTGATCAGTACTTTATTTCTTCGCATCCAACACTGGTCCTATATATACCATAAATACTTATTTTTTAATTAGTTTCACCATCTATTTTTATTTTTTACTATTTGACTAGAAAATTATGGATCTTAGTCCTTTTTAATAGAAATGATTATATTTTGGAAAAATAAATTTTATCTA
>NC_029790.2:134458028-134458971 GCF_000816755.2 Arachis ipaensis | reverse complement strand
ATTTGTGTATTACTTTTTTATTAATTATTTTTAATGTAAAAATAAAAATATAAAAGATATGTATATAACTTTTTTTATTTATTGCTTTTGTAGTTAAAGGTACTTTTCTCTCAATAGGTAATAAATATTGTTCTATGGTGACGTGTGATTTGCAAATTATGAAGTGTGAACCATCAATGATCAATCTGGAGGCGCCACTTGTATGTTGTATCCTTAGTCAGAACTCAGAAGGGATTATTGAAAATTACACTTTTAATGATATAATATTAATTTGTTCTATTAATAATTATCGTTCGATAATCAATTTGATTATTAACTCTTAAAATAATTATTTTAGTATTTGAACTTTTAATCATAAATTAAGTTAATCTTTTCATATAACAAGGGAACTACTAATCTACTATTGTAAACGGTTATATTTGTCAAGTTTCTTTCCTATATGTCCTGTAACATTGAATTTTTCACTATATAAACTATGTATAGTAAATTAATTTGCATAAACTATTAAAAAGGAAATCGATACTTCATTGCCTCATTTTATTTTAATGTATACTTTTTTTCATAGAACAAATAAGTATTAATTATTAGAACACCCAATTGTTAATATTTAATTTGTCTAAAATTTGATATACATAAAAATAAGACAATATTACATTTTAACTCTATTAAATTAATGAAGTTCAATGCTTATTTCTTGTTTTTGAAAAATAAAATCCTTTATAAAAAAAATTATGGTAAGTGTAACAAAAAAACAGACACTAATAATTCGTCATCGCGTATAAAAATACTCAGTGCAATTATGTATCTTTTAAAAATTATCCATCATTTAACTTTCTATAAAAAACAAATAACTTTTAAAAAAGGTGAGTATTTAAATTAATTAAATAATATTATTTAAATTAAAAGATAGACTAAAAACTAAAAATTTAAAAGATCAGTAGCA
>NC_029790.2:134454340-134457815 GCF_000816755.2 Arachis ipaensis | reverse complement strand
GTTAATACTATAAATACATAATACATAAACCCTGAATTTCAATTATTGGTAACATTTTGCAATGTTCTAGTTACTTAACAAATAAACAACATCACGGCTCTGAGTGAAGAAAGTTAAACGAAGGTCTTCTTAACCTTCTAGAAGAAATCAAAGCATTAATTTCCCATGGTAGCAACTCATGATAGTAACATTTTGTTTTGTTATTAATATTAAAATTCTATTAGTTTGAATTGTTATTGACCTATTTTGTCATCACGTTTCAACCAACAACTAAAGTCACCTACTGAATCCTGATTATTATATACTCATCAATCTAGAACAATTCAGCTGAATTTGTTATACTGTCATATTCCATAAGAAAATTCATGTCATAATTATTTGCATATATATGCACCCCCTTAAAACACTTATTGAGGGTTAATACTTAAATTAACCGCATACTAGATTCTGAATGAATATAGGCGCCATTGAATTTGATATTAAGCACTAAAATTAAACTAGATAAGTGTATAATATTTTGAGAACAACTCAAGTCTTGTTATATTATAAATCTCGAGTTCAAGTCATGTAATATATGGGGAAAAAAATAGTTGTAAAGAAAAAAGGAGCACAATGAAGTTTGTTTATATAAGTCAAACAAAATTGATTGCATATGCAAAACAATGCTTTTTATTTTTAATATGGAAGAGAGTGTGAGGGTGATATAATGTTATGGAGAATAGGAATGCTTTTTATTTTTCTTGCATGTAGTGTCAGGGGGCTGAAATCGAACCGAGAGATTTGGAGCAAGGAATTCGGACGGTCCGATTAGAGAATATCTACAAAGAAAATTATTTTTTAATAAAACTCAAAGGGTCCGTTTTGATTTTAGAAAAGAAAAAAGAAACAAAAAGTCCAAACGGAGGGTCAGTTTTGATTTTAAGAAAAAAAAAAAAAACTAATCGGACGGTCCGATTAATTATTCCTGAAGTTCAAATTTCCCATCCCTCACAACTCGGACCATCCGATTTGGTTACCTAATTTTTTTTTGCACAAAACTCAGATGGTCCAATTTCTTTCACCAGGTCTCACCGTTTCAGCCAAAAGATGCCCCACATCTATGTATAGCGCCCCTATAATCTATATCAATGCATAACACACATATGGCTGGCATATCTAAATTAATGAGTCTGGAAAAGAAGTGTGTAATCCTGCGTTTTATTTTATTACTTTATTTGTTAGTTTAGCCATCACCATAAGTCACTAAAGCAATTGTTTATTGTCTATTTATACTTTTCTATTGTTCATATATATATTATTTAAAAAATTTTGCATTGGACATTTTTATTTCTAAAAAAATTTTATTACGTTGAAGTTCTGAATTTTATAAAAATAAAATGTATAAGTCTTTAGGTCACACTTTTAAAAATTTATTTATTCAGATAAAAATAACAATTTTAACTAAGATAGATATTTATGTCTTACTTTTGTAAAACTCAAAGACCTCAATATAATAAAAAAAAAAATTGAAGACAAATATGTGAAATACAAAATTTTTCAGAGATATATATATACCATTTATGGAAATTAAGGAAGAAATCAATATATTTGACATAATAAAATTTCAATTTATTTCAGTTATTTGAGTCCTAACTTTGTCTTTTTCTGGGATGATTTCAGACACTTTTGTTGATCCAACTGAGCTCCCATCTTCTCACGGCAATTTTTTTAATATATTAAAAGAAAACTATAGTTTAGTAAATACTATCCAAGATTAGACGATTCTAACCGATTTTCCTTCGTCAAGTGATTTTGAATTATATGTCGATTCAATTATTTTTTTCTGGATAGAGAATTATTCAATAAGAGGATGCATCATGTGTAGGAATACAATTCAACAAAAGTTTTTTGATCTCGTGAATAAAGCATACCAATGAAGTTGTAGTAGATATTTTTTCACTACATGAAAATTAAATTGGTTTTTACGAAGTTTTATTTAATTGATGTACATAATTAAACAATTTGAAGCCACAATGAGACACTGCAGTTAGCCTACTCAATCAAATAAATTAGTAAATTACCACTTCCAGCAATGTATCCCTCAGGATGACATATATGGATCAAGAATGGGGCTCATGATTCAGAGCTTTATTCTTCTGTTTGGACAGCAAAGTATTGTACATATCTGAAGACTCAAACATCAACTGCCATTTAATCATGTAATAGTCGAATCACTCGTAGTTTAAGCTTGAGTTTCCTTGCTTCATTTGTATACCCTATACTACAAAGACCATCAATAACAGCTCTCTGGGTAGCCCTTAAGATCCGAAACCCAGAATTTAGACACAAAACCATGATCTTGGAGGCACAAAGGAACCTTCTAGCCCTACAAAGGTTGTGCACTATGATGGTATACGTGAAAGAGTCTTTAACTTCCATCGATTCGAACCATTTCATTGCATGATCAATATGACCTGCTTTACCCAATCCATGAAGAATACAGTTATGCGCAACCAAATTGTAACCAAACTCCAGTGAGTTCATATAAATCAAATGCTGTTTTGCACCTAAAAAGTTGCCTGCCTTGCACAATCCATTAATTATAATCGTGTGTGTATATTGATCGCATTCCAGACCTTCTTTCTCTATCTCGCCTACTAACTTCATGGCATCATCTAATCTTCCTTGTCTGCAGTAAAGATTTATCAATGTATTATAAGACACTAAATCTGGTTGAATACCACTATGCTGCATCAGCCTGACGATTTCATCTGCTTCTTCAATCCGCCCGATCTTTATCAGTGCAGCAATCACTGTGCAGTATGCATAGCCATCGAAAGTGTACCCTTTACTCCTCATCTCATGCAAGATCTCTAACGCTTCGTCAAACTGCCTACACTGGAAGCAACACTTCATAACCGTTGTGTAGGTAATACAGTTAGGTTCATAACCTGCTTCCTTAAACTCCCTAAGAATCCTCCTAGCTGTCCCCGTTCGTCGAGCCTTGCTTAGTCCATTAATAAGTGTGTTGTACGTCAACACCTCAGGAATGAATCCATGGCGTTGCAAGTTCCTGAACAACATAATAGCATTGTTAACATATCCATTCTTACACAGCCCATTAATCATGATGTTATATGTAGCCGAACAAGGATGCAGCTCACTAAGCGCCATCTCCATAAAAACACGATTCGCCTCATCTGGTTTCCCAAGCTTGAACATACAATTAATCAAAATGTTATAGCTCCAAGCATCAGGGTGTATACCTGCTCGAAGCATTTCGTCGAACAGGTCCAAGGCACTCGACAACAAGCATTTCTTGGCAGCCCCAGAGATCAAAGAATTGTAAGAAATAACATCAGGGGGTATCCCTGCCTCCCTCATTCGACTTAGAACAGAATAGCCTGTGTCGACGCAATCCAAACGACAATACGCATCTATTAGAGTGTTGTATGTGACCACATCAGGGAGCACGCCCAATCTTATGCCGTCGATT
>NC_029790.2:134445210-134454074 GCF_000816755.2 Arachis ipaensis | reverse complement strand
TTGGCTTTGCACATTGATGCTATGCAAATGTTCAATACCTTAGTTGATAACCTCGCAACCATAATTCACCAGCACCCAAAAAGGGGCATCATTTTATCATAATAAGCTTCCCATTTGCAATACGAGAATTGAGAGACCAAGATTTCATCCACAGGAGCGCCAAATACGGATTCGTGTACACTGGAAAATTTACATCTGCAGTGCAGAAGTAATATGATAGAATAGATCAATGAACAAAGAAATTAAACAAATTGAACTCGTTACACTAATATGTTAGCACATCAAAGTCATCAATATTCAATAATCCGAAAAAACTGGAGAACAGGTTGAATATTTTGATTATTTTCCTTCTCGGGTTTTACCCGGTTTAATTTCAACCGGACTGATTCTAAGCCTAAATCACCAGATCCCGGCTAGTAGAGCTGAAAGTGAGCCGAGTTAGACCAAACTCAAACTCGACTCACGAAAATTAAGCTTGGCTCACGACTTGACTCATTAAGCTCTATTTCGTAAGCTCAAACTCGACTCAACGAAAGTTCAAATAATAGGAACATAATCTAACATAAATCTTAAAATATTATTCAAATTTAAAATAATATAACAACCAAAGTCTAATGATGTTAATAAAATTTAAACCAAGGTTGCGAGAACCGGACCGGTCAATAAACCGGTGAGGTCACTGGTTCAATGGTTCGCTGGTTCGACCGGAGTTCAACCGGGATTCAACCGGTTTAATTAAATATTAAATAAAATTATTAAAAAACCTAGGAAGCGGTTAATGTGATATAAATAATTTGGTCAAAGAAAAATTGTTAGCAAGAAAATTTTAGAAGAATGAGCATGGTGCAAGAGGATTATAAAGGATAAAAGAAAACAAATGTAGATTTATTTGAATAATGATATTATACTGTATTTTACCATTCACCAACCTGCCTATAGAATGATATAAAGTACTTGGCAAGCTCAATAGCAAAGTTCTCAACAGAAAGTAGTTCAGAGCACTCCTTGGCTTTTGCATATACCTAGCAATATTTTCATAAAAAATATCAAAATTGAACAGATATGATGATGGAAGATGAAAGACAAATAGCATATGCAAGCAAATTCCTTGTTCTTTAAGTTTGTAGACAGTAATATATACCCAACCTATAGCATGAATTCAGGGTTGTAAACATTTTATGTGATCTGAGTTTAAATACTGGTATTATATTATAAGCATCTAAGATAGAAATACTTGCAGTTCTTGTATTTCCTAGAAGTGTAAGCAGAAAATATTGGTCTCTAATCAATATCTCTTTGTATTTCTGTCTATTTCTTTCTAGAGACAGGATCAAATCAAAACAAACCTAACATCATATCTATTTAGCCACTTCTTGAAAAAATACAATTGAAACCAACAGAAGGTACAAAGCAGCATATGAGATTCAGACATAATTGTTTTGTTAAAATGAGTAGATCAGACGACAACAACAGTTTATAACATTTACAATAGATCTTTTAATAGACTAAAATATTAAACTAGTAAAGTTCAGAAAAGCAAATAATTGATTTTAAATCCCATCAGAAAGCAAACAGATTCGCACTCCAAATATCAACATACAAACAGATAGATATCAGAGCTTAAAATGTTAACTTTGGATAGTGGTACAAATCACGCAGAAAATTACTAACACAGAAGAAGAGAGGAAGAAGAAGGTTACAGTGTTCTTCATGGTGTCAGTGGCAACGATATCGGAGTTATCATCACGGAGATAAGAGTTGACACAATCAGAGAGGAGGCTGATGCTGACTCGCCACTCCACAACGTAGTGTTTTCCTTCCTTCGTCTTCCACACGCGAGCCACCCTTACCCTCTTTTTCACATGCCTTTGCTCGAAGTTGAATCCCTCTACTCTTTCTGCCATGGGAAACAAAATCATGAACAGATAACAAATAAATCAAAATCGCAAACAAATAAATCATATAATCAAGCACAGAAAATCAGAAGGCAGCGAGGAGGACTAAGTGAATAACCGAACAAGAACAGAGTCTTACCGGCGGCGAGTAACGGCGGAGGAAGAGGAGGCGAGCTCGGCGATGACGAAGGAGGAGGCGAGCTCGGCTACGAAACAGGACACGGTGGTGGTTGCGGCTTTCAACGCCGTCGCTGCTGTCGCTGCGGGATGCGGTGGCGATGGCGGTGCTGAACTGCTGATCCCAGATCCCTCTTCTGGCTTGTGGAGTTGTGGGTGATTTCTGCTGAAAGGATTAGGGCTTCGTTAGGCAATTAGGCGTTTAGCCTTTCTTTTTTTTTTTTTATTTTAAAAGGAAAAACGACGCCGTTAGATCTTTTTCTTTCTTAACCAAAACCCGTTAAAAAATCGGACGGTTCACCCGGTTCACCGGTTAACCGCCGATTTAACCGGTTTTTTGTTAAACGGTTTCTAACTTTATCCAGACCGGCTAAATGACCGGTTTCCAGTTAATCCGGTTGAATCGGTCAGTCCAGTTCGGTTTTCAGAACCATGATTTAAACTCAAAATCCAAATAACAAATAAAAATATCCAAATATGAAATGTTTAAGTAAAAATTTCTCATCAATAATCAAAATCAAAAAAACTTACTATAGATTTACTACATTGTAAATTCACCGCATTAAAATCATCTTCACTTTTATTTATACCATCTTCAACAGAAGAATAAAAAAATGCACAAATGAATATTTTTTATTAATCCTATCATTCATAATTAAAAAAAATATTAAATTAACTTAATTAAATTTATACTTTTCTTTATTGAATTAACCATTTTTAACAAGGTTTAACATAAATTAACAAAATTTTCCAATTTTAACAAACTCAGTACAATAATTAACAAAAGAAAAAAAAAACTCGAGGCATTACTTTCGACAAGGGCAGTGAACAGAGGCTTGAGGGAGAGTGACGAACGACGGAAAGCTGACGACAAACATTGGCGAGCTAGCGACGCACACGACGGCAGACAACAGACAAGAGCTACAGTGCAGGACTGGGAGATGCTCACGTTGGCGAACTAGGAGAGGGTCATCGAGCATGACGAACCAAGAGGATTAGCAAACGAGCACGGTGAGACAGGAAGGCGGCGCGGCGAGCAGCTAGAATGAGACGAACGACAGCGCGATGAGGCTAGGGTTATTTTAGATAAACCGGCGGGGTCCTGATTCAGTTCAACCGACCGTGAACCGATCGATTCATCGGTTTCAGAATGATTTTTTACTAACTGGTCCAATTCGATTTTTAGAACTATGTGTAGAACCCTAAATTGCTTTGGACGAATGAAATATTCTGTCAAAAAATGTTATATGTACAAATTCTTTTTAATTTTTATGAATTAAATCTAATCAAGTTGAACAATAAAATTTAGGTGAATAATGAGTAAAAATAATGAGAATATTTTTTGTTAATATTAGACTAACTTAATTAAACTTAATTTACAAAAACTTGTACGTGCAGCATTATTTCATTTTCGTCAATCAATATATGATCTATTTTTGCCCAAAACACTAATTTTAACGAAACAATTACTTGGAAAAATATTTTATATGTTAAATAGCATGATAAATTCTTAAGAGTTCAAGAAAAAGAGTTTAGTAACCAATGGTTTTAAGGTGAACGAATATGTGATCTTAAAATTGTATTTATTTTTTTATACGAAAATTCATTTCTATATTTTATATCCCTAACAATATTATTACACTTCAGAATATTTTGCTCGAAAAAGAAAAAGCACAAATGTGTCTTTATTATTATAATTATTTTAAAAATTTGTTTATATATGAATTGTTTTAATTCGTAATATATATTTTTAAAAACCTTGTTAATTATACACCAAAATCAACTACACTATAAAATATACATTAAAATATAAAATATATACTAAAACTAAATTAAACTACATATATATTTTTACACAAATATATAATGACTAATTGATTTTAGTACTCAAATAACATTATTGTTTTAAGAATATATGTCATTGATATTTTCAGAATACTCCTGATATTTATTATTACCAAGGGTGAAATTTTAGAATTTTTTATTTTTAATATTGGAGTGGTAGTGGTGTTTTTTTAAAATGTGGATTGTTGGGATGTCGTTTAGTTAGAGAAGCAGAAATCGGACCGTCCGATTTGTGTACTTCCAGAATTTTGAAAAACACCAAAAATGACAATGTTAAGGTATATCACCACTTCTACTTCCATAACCAAAAAAATTAGCCGAAATTTTACCCACCTAAAAACAGATCCGACAAAATTAACTACAGAGTTCCTCTCTTCATACTTTTAGAATTTGAGAACATATTTTTAATAATATTTTAAGCATGTTAGATAATTACCCATAGAACATACTAAATAGGGGATAACCCACAAACTTATCAAGAAGGAAATTATATAGTACGCAAACAGGTTCAGCTCAAAAATAGGATCCAATGTTCGTAAGCACATTTTAAGAACCATGAACTAAAGAAACTAACAAAAATTTCATCCAACAAAACTGTAACAAGATGAAAATTGCTGCCAAGGTATTAAGCTACTTAATATATTAAGCAAAATCACAATTTCACTGAATATAAAAGATCCTTCAAAACACACGGTAGGATTTTCCCATGGTACTCTTCAGATACAAGCACCTAACCTGAAATCAGTAATGGTTAAAGTTAGATGATTAGCTAGATCAAACCCGAACCAAATATTCCAGGAACATAAGGAGAGAAGAAAATAATTTCACATGCAGCACCTTCAAAGGACAATAATAGTAGAATAATAAAAATATAAAAATTGAAAAGAACTCATTGTACTTTTGTAGCATATTGTTAAATATATATTTAACAAAGATGCAAATTGAGTCAACATTTAACTAACGTTCCATTTACTCATTTTCTGACCCATCACTTCATTTTGATCAGGCACACTATCTTATGGTAATGAAGTAACGAGGTAATAAGTCTCAGAATGAATATAAGGAAAATCAGCCATCCAAATATTACCCGCAATGAAAATGCAGATTTTTTTTCCTTAAAAGTTGAGTGCTGAATTACAATAAACCCATCATACATTATAGCAACAAGACAAGTTGTAAATTTCAAAGGGGTGAAAAAAAAGCCAACATAAAAGGTAATACAACAATGACAATATACTATGTTGTGCATGATACTCACATTCTGCCAGTTCTTTTTCAACAAGGACACAAGGAAGTTAACGCTCAGTTGTACGTTTTGGAAGATTTGCTTTTCCTCCATGCTTACATTGCCTACAGCTACTCCCATGCAGAGCACCTTCTTAAGCTGAAATTTCACCATAGCCTTGGTCTCATTGACTTTAGACTCGAGGGATTCTTGGTGGGTAACAAGTGTGGGGAACTTTCCTGCAAAGTCATGGGAATTAACAAGAATTAGTGAAGATAATGACTGAGATTCAAAGAGCATACAACATAGCAATTCCTTAAAACAGACTATAAAACTACATATTGTGCAAAAAGATTTTATCTTTCGAGGAGAGGGGAGGGGAGGTGAGGTGGATGAATAAACGAGATAATAATTTAGTTTTAACAGTTAACACATGTAACAAATTAATGCCAAGAGAATATATAAAAGAAGGCTAAAATGCCACACATAAAATGGTCTAGAATCAATTCCTAATCATTCTCAAAAGGACATGTTTTCTAAATCAAAAGTACATGCCTGCCTTGTTGAGACCAGGACCCAAGAGACGAGGAATCTGCTTAATGACTGCTTCAGAAGCCAAGAAAGCATGATATTTCTTCGCAAGTTTCTTCACCAATTTCTTATTTTTGTTAAGCTTCTTCAATGCTTCAACATCCATCCAATCCAATCCTATTTTCTCTGCCTGCAAATTATAAGTTCAATCAACATAACGAACATGGAAACAATTACACACAAGCAACACCCTAAAAACACAACCAAAATATTGCTTCCATCAAATCATAAAATGTCATTGCTCTCTTTAATTGCAATCATGTAACGAAGCATTGTGTCATTTCAAGATACTACTTTCATACAACAAAATGGATACCACAGCGTTTGAAAAGTCATTCAAGTCGAGCAACTCATTTACACACTTCAAATCCCAGATTGTTAAAAACGTTAATCTTAAGCCAATAACCTCAAATTAGTTAGATCATTTTCGCAAAAAATATATATATATAATTTCTATGAATCAACAGATTCTTTCATAGTTCAATACACATCAAGGGTCATGTATGACAATAATCAATTTACAAAGATGAAAGTAGCTACGATTTTTTTAGAATTAATAAGTGTTGATTACAGCAACAGAAAATTAATTGGAAGATAAGCTTACCTCTTCAACATGCTGAGCATCACCAAGCATGCAGATTTTCATCTTGGGCCTCGGGATGTGTGGCAACTTTACAGAACCGCTGAAACGCTTATCCTTTTGTGGGTCATAGTTTTTGAGTCCAATTTGGAGCTCAATGGTCTCAACAAACTTCCTATTCTTCTCTTTGGAATCAGCCACTATCCCAGTGATTGCTTCTCTCAGTGCATCACTCTGAAGCTTACTACTCAGTTCACAAACAAACGCATGGAATCAATACTCAAATAATCAATTAATTTAACAAATACAAATACCAAAAAGTTAGTCAAACATTTCATCATTCCATCTCGAAATACGCAAGTAAAGGTGGAAGCTGAATTTACCTCATGGTTGAAGCTAGGGTTTTGTGGGATCAAGAGCTAAAACTGCGAACAAAAAGGAAATGGAAAAAAGAACAGTCAGTATTACAAAGAATAAGTAATCCAAATCAAAATCAAGATCCAAAAATGAATATTTCTGAAAAAGGTGAATTCTCTGGTGCTTAAGGAAGTTAATTTCCGAGTGTGCCGAAATCAATGTGGAGTTATGTAAAATTATTCTTTTGTCCTTATTTTAATTCCGTTCCTAAAAGCTTCGCCATACTCGTTCCAACGACACCAGAGAATTCACCATTGTAGCATTTGTGTGGAGAAAGAAAGAAAGAACAAACCTGGCAGAGGCGGAATCGCAGAGGAAGACTAGGGTTTCTGGATATATATGGACTTTTTTGGGTTTTGTTTGGGCCAGTTACACTTTTTCTTGGGTCACGCCCGTTAAGACACGCTTTGTTTTTCCCCTTTTTTATTTTTCGTCCACTTTTAAGCTCTACTTGGTAAAAAAATCAAAACAAAACAAAAACCTATTAGTTTTTTTTTTCAAATATTAAAAAAATACAGTTAAATTAACAAAAAAATTGCCCAAAAAAAAGTTATATCAAATTCCAAAAAACTTCTTTTATTAAATCAAGAATCTTAATTTCTAAAATACCTCCAATAATAATAAAAGCAAGAATTCTTTGACAAGAAATTTAATAACTAAAGAATACAAATCATATAATAATAATTTTATATACTCCTTTTTATTCTCTTGACAAGCGAATACTAAATATCCATCTTTTGGAATGAGAATAAAAATTTTCAATTTTGACAATAAATTTTTCATGAGAACAATTTATTCCTAAAAAATATATTTTAAAATCTCAAACAAACTTAGGAATAATATACTTCTATTAAAGTTCCTTAAAAACATTACTAAAAAATAAAATTAGTTCAACAAAACTGCCAAACAAACCACCTATTAGTCACAAACGTATCCACTTATTTAGCTCACGATCATGAGGATCCATTAACTAAGTGCTTTATGAGACCTGACCGTCTCTCAAAATCAATTTTACCCTTCTAAAATACAAAACTCAAGACAATCAATTAAGGTGAATAAGCATCAACTAGTCCAACATATCATGATCGGTATTCAGACCACTCACTTTTAACTACATTTAAAGCTACATAGCAACATTTCTAAAACACCTAAGAACTATTCATGTCAATCTCAACTCTAAGTGGAGAACATTCCAAAGGGCAGAAGCAAATCAATGTGGCGAAATGTATAACAAGTTGAGTAGATGATATACAAGACACTAAGATAGCGAAGTCCTACATAAGTTACAACATCCTCTAATCTTGACAATCAACAGACTTAGGCACTGAGCTTAAAGTTTGGGCTCTTAATTTCTCAATCTGAGTCTTAAATTCACTATGGAAGGAAATGAGTGATTTCTGACGACAAGCAAAAGCTGAAGTAAACTGCTTAAGATCCCCTTCTAGATTATTCCTTCTCTGTACTTCAGTATTTAAATCTTTCAAAGCATTTTCCTTTTGGCTTGAAACCATTGCAAGTTTCTGGGATGATTCAGAGAACATCTGGAGCAAAGAGTCTCTTTCATCCTTCAAGAGTAGAAACTCCTTTTCCAGGCTTTCATATCTTTCATTTAAAAGCTCCTTTGAATAAGCAGTTTCTCCTCCCAAATCAGAGACCTTTATAAAAAAAAGTTTGATTTAGGATAATAATGAACAGCATACTATGCTTTTGCCTCAAATTTAACTCTATAATGCAGTTTAGTCTATCACTAATGATGTTCTTCCGTGCTATTTCATGTTATAATAAGCTAAATAGGAATATAACTCTAACAAGGGATTTCCCATGTTTATTCCTACACAATATAACTTTCTCAGAGCTCTCCCTCAATAAGTTCATTTTAGATGATTGAAGTTATGACAAGCTACCACAATATGTAAAACAAGTAGAATCATGAAAGCAATTGAAGCCATATGAACAGGAAATGCCATTTAAAATTCCTTTAACAGATGGTTTTAAGGTGGGGAAAAATAATTCTATACATAAATCAGCCACAACATAAATGTACTATTTGCTACAAGAAGAAGGAGACCATGAGAGACATCTGATTAACTATGATATTTTATTTCTTACAAATCGGAACTGTACAGTGTACATC
>NC_029790.2:134429841-134444979 GCF_000816755.2 Arachis ipaensis | reverse complement strand
ATACATGGAAAGAAACATGTCTATAATTTCTTAGTTATTTGCTCAACTTCTGGCATAATATAATAAATGCCAGTCCAAAGTTCAGCTAGAGTGTGATATTAAATGGCAACAAAATTCGGAAAAAAGACACGAGATAACCAAAAATTAAGACACAGAATAAAACCATGACTGACGATTGATATCTGGATATTTGTGACCAGACAACTACCTTGTGTTCACAGGTGCACGAAGGGCTCCTCTCCTGCTCTTCTGTTGTTGAGCTTTCTGATGACTCCAATGATGTAATGATATTGTTCACCTTTTCTTGAAACATTCTTTGTTGTTCATGCATTGGAGCATAATTCCCATGGCACAACCTTTCACCATCCATCGTCACTTCAAAGGAAGCTTCCAAATTTGAAAATAGTTGTGCACTGATTTCACTCATGGTTGAAAGCATATTTGCAGTTGATAATTTGCCACTAGATGCACATTGCTGTTTAGAACACAGGAGAAAGTTAACTTCCAGCTTCTTAAACTGGTTAAGACAACAGAGGATGAAAGAAACCGATATGGTGCAAAGACTGAACCTGCATCACTGACAAAACTTGCTCATAGCTGTTTTTGAAGTTCTTCACAGATTCAGATAACCTCAGAGGCAATTCTTGAAGTAGTTGTGTTTCTTGTCGATATACCAGCGTCTCACCCATTAGTTGCTTGCTCAATGGTACTTCGTCAGAATGCTTTCTCTGGATCCATATGCATCAACATAGCCAAGCACCATAAACAGAACAATTTATAACGAGGTCAAAAGGAAAAAGATTGTAGATAACATCAAAGACATCAGAGTAATATAGAATTGAATCCTTTCGCATTCTTAGATGGAGCTAGTCTAAGTTACTACACAGATGGAGAAACTGAGGAGAAACCACCTGATATGCATAATTCCCATTATCATAATCATATTTGAATTTTAGCAGTTTACTATTGGACAAGATAAACCTTTGTATCAGGTAAAACAATTTTTTTTAAAAGATCTTTATAATCACAAGTCCATACATTCAAATTCCATTTTCATAAAGATATGAGACTACTGACCTCGAGTTCATTGATCTTTTCATTAGCAATTTCCAGTTGTCTCCTCAAATCTTGAACCTCACGATCATACTTTTCATTCTGACTTGTACAAACCTGAAAAACATAAGCCAAATGAATAACAAACAACAAGAAACATAGATTAATAAGAAGTGCATTAACATTTAAACTAGAATATATTTTCACAAATTCTAACTTTCATAACTTAAAAGGAGGCTACTCTATAATATAGTTACATAACTTTCATGAAAATAGTTACATAAACAAGAATAACTCGACAACAATGGAAATTATAAAAAATGGAGGACAAACTATGCTATGCCACCTTTGCCTTTTCTATTGATCTTTTGGGTTAGATGTGACTGAAATGGGAATTAAGATCCAAAAAATTAAAATTCAAGACATATAAGCAGATCCCCTTAAGGGGAATAAATAACAAATATAAACTCACAGGAGTTGTATCAGTTGATGGGAATGATTGAACTTTTCGAGTGGGAGTAGTTTGAAGTGAATCAAGGTCTGCAACATAACCATTGTTCATTTTCAGCCACAGGTCTTCATCAGCCACATTGCTGAAAGCATCTGGAAGAGGGCTGTAATCAGATAATGTACAATGCTTTGATCGCTTGGCGACAAAAGCACTGGGATTTGTCTTTAAACATGGAGATTTGAAGATATCTCCTTGAGAAGCACTATTGATATCATTGCATTCTTCAAATTTGTGCGTCAGAAATCCCTGTCCATATTTGTACATGCACGATCATTAGCACAACATAATGAAAGTACCAGAAAGACAAGAATGGGAAGAGAATCAAGTAATGAAGAAGCAATAGAAAGATAACAGAATTGTTCCAGATGAACAAAGATAGTCGTGCAGATCCAATGTTACATTATTTTAAACATAGCAGATAAATAACTGTCTTTGCACATGCTTATTCAACTAGTCGTATCACTTTTTTCCTTCTTGAGGTGTACCTGACTTCCATTCGTGTTACAGTCCGAGAAGGACCTAGTACTGGAATTTTCCATTTTCATCTGTTGTTGATCCCTAATCCATTGATTCCGTGACTTCCTCTCCTCTTCAAGTTCCATTTCAAGCTTCCCACGCTCCATCTCATACTAAATGGGAGAACATGAACAGATAATTAATATAAAAAGAAAGTTCATTTAATGCTTCAGCATCAGTATAATGCGAGTTAACACTGCAAACAAGCACAAAAGGTAAAACCTGCCTTGAGCAAATCGTTCCTGAGTTTAAGAATCTCTTGCTCGAGCACTTCTGCATGGGATCCCTAAATAGAAAATTTTATTAATATGATTCTATGATTTGAATGAAAATATTGTAATCAGAAGACAATTACCTGAAGTTTCTTACGTAGCTCCTCTATTTCTAGCTGTTGTCGCTTTAACAAGGCTGCATCTGTCAGGATCTGAAATAATGCCCACCGTCAAGAAATCAAGTTTGGCCAAGAAAAGTGCAGAAATCAAATAATACAGCCAAGAACAGACAACAGAGGCAAAAACATTTTTGCAAGGAAAATACTGAAGATTCAATAATGTTGCTATTTCCTGACCAAGTAATCTAGACAGATTAACGGGCCCGAGTAAACAATGTAAAATATTATCCTATTTCAAAAGTCGACTATCCTCTAATGTCTAGTAACATATTAATTTAAGCAATCACGGTGGCAGAACAGGGCAACTCTTACTAGTATGTACTAGCGGCATAACGCTTTTCTATTGTTTTATCGTTCTATGTCATACCTTTTTTTTTTCCGTATTAGTTATACAATAGAAGTTTTTATGATGGTATTTATTTTAGGAAGAAAATTGGGAATCATTCTCTTGTACATGAATTTGATGTGCATGAATTTCACAGACCTCATTCACTTGAACACAGTTGGTGATACGTTTGGCTCTACTAGCAAACTGAAGAGTCCCTCTTGTTTCTTCAATATGAATCTATACGGAATGGAAAAAATATTGCAATTAACATAATATACTAATGACCGAAATACAAAAGGAGTATAATAAAAATCCAAAACCACAGTATCTACCTCTTCTGGCGCTAAGGTACAAATAATGGAAGTTTTGGCGTTGCCACCAAGAGCAGGTTGTAGTATCCGAGTTAATTTACTGTCACGATACGGGATATGGCCCCTGCAGCAAATGAATGGAAAAAAAAAAAAAAAAAAAAAACCCTAAAATAGCATTATTATCTTCTAAAGCTATTGAAACAGACCAACAGCATAGAAGATAAAGGGGAAAAAAATATACCGTTGCTTTGAACCGTCACTTAATTTGTTGATAACATTTCCCAAAACCATTAAGCTCTTGTTAATATATTTTCCTTCTTTCAAACGTACTCCACCAGCTCCAGTCTTAGCAATCCTTTCCGAGCCAGCTAAGTCGACTAAGTTCTGATTCCACAAACTGAACTATAAGCATGGAACTTCTTTGCAACGGAATTTTGAAAAGGACGTTGAAAAAATAAAATTGTATATGTATTACTAACCAAGACTGATACTCGAACAATGTCGTTAACTGATAAATCATCATAAGAGTTGAACTCCTTCCCTTTGCTTTCAATCACCTACATAGATTTGATAGGGAAAACATTATTATGTGATTCTAGATTGTTTTTATAAAGGTATTTTGTGGAAATGTAAGAAGAACATATAGGTTTATGGTATACCATTCTAAATATTGTATGCGATCTGCTACTCCTAGCGTTCATATTTGTTTCACCAAAGTGCCTGTTAACTGAGAAAATACAAAAGACCAAATTTTAACTTCAATTAAATATACTTCTACCATGCATATTCAAACATCAAACTTCAAAGAAAATCACCAAAAAAAATGTAGAACTAAAATTACAAACCTTCCCCTGAATTAATTAAATTTAATACTTGTTCGGCATTGTTTACAATCTCCTCCCGGAGCCCTGCAACAAATACTCCACGCTGGAAAAAAAAATTAAAAAAATATATAATCAGCTATTCTCATGCATGCATAAAAGTACACTAGACCACGATAAGCTCTCAAATCAAAGCTAACAAACCTCCAAACTCTCATGAATTTGCAATTTCTGATTTTCAACAACTAGAAGGTCATTAATTTCTTCATTATAGATCTCCATGTAGGACACTCGAATCAGAAACTCACGATCAGACATCTGAAAATAAATTGGTCAAACCAAACCAAACATCAAAATAATAACATGAACAACTACAAACACAAACTCTAAACAAGACTTTTAGCAGAACCTACCGTCTCAATTTTTGCAAATATATCTTTGACAGCCCGAGGAATTATTCCTGGGTCGTTTTCCGACCCATTCATGGTGAATGTCTTGCCACTGCTGGTCTGCCCATAAGCAAATGCAGTTCCTAACCATATATTCATCTCAATAATTAACCACATCTAAAATAAAAACTGCAAGCACTGATATCCAAATCCAAATGGCATGGCACGTTAGAATAGAAATAATTGTTGTTAGATAACATCTACTGGTTGCCAAATTCACACAATCAATTTTGGCTTAAACTCTCCATTACACTCAAATGATTAGTAATTAGCAATCAAGAGTAACGCGACTCAGTAAAGTAACTTTGAATACTGAACAATTTTTAGTTGTTAGTTAGTACACCAACTGAGCTAAGCTAGGCCTAAGCATTACTGATTAGTGTACTTCGATTGAAGTCTTAATTTCAAGTTTGCAACCACAGCAAGGTAGAGAGCTTCAAATTGTTTAAATATAAACTAATTCGAATATAGTAACTAAATTATGCAGTAAAAGGAACAAAAATTCCAACTATATAAGTTAGAAACATGCCATTGAAGCCATCGAGCGCAGCATGAATTATATCCTTGGTGAGCAGCTCGTAGACGCTGGCATTGGTGCTAGTTTCCTCGAACACGTGATCTGCAAGTAGCGTAGAAACGTGGAAAAAAAGGTAACGAAAATCAAATTGAAACTGCGAAAAGCTCGAAGTAACGTGAACAAATAGAGGAAGAAGAAAGAAGAATTAGAATATACCGAAAGCATAAGAAGTGTTAGAGAGCGGTGTGCCATGAATCCTGTGAAGCGAAACACGATTCTCTTCGAACTTCCAGAAGCTTCCATTAGAGGAGTCTTCGGAAACTGGAGGTCGAAGTCGAACGGCGACGCAGATCTTCTCCATTTTTGCTTCTTCTTCTTCGATCTGAATTGTGTTTTATCTCTTTTTTTTTTTTTTTTTCTTTTTCTCCTCTCTCGCTTAAGGGCGCGTAGCTGCAACGTTTTAATTAGATTTGAAAATTTTTTAAATTGACGGAAATGCCCTTTCTTTACTTATATTTCGACTGGACGAAAATACCCTTCAGTGGCTTTAGGTGTTGGGCTTTGAAGTTTGAAGTCATATGCTTATTTTTTACTTACAGGTGATGGAACAACTGATGGGCTCTTATAGCCTAAATGGACATTTACAAGGTTGATTCCTGCCCATTCCTGTCCAAACAAAATTTTGAACTAATGTGGTATATGTTCACTTGGGCCCCTTCAAAAACAAAATAAAAAAACAATAAAAAAGACAACAAACTAACCAAGTGTAAGTTGGTTGGTCTAATGGTTAGTTCAATAGTTTGCTTAAGTAAGTGTCAAAAAGTATAAATTCTTGTGCATAGAACAACATATTGACTAATGACAAACTCCTAAACAGAACTCAGATAATTATTTATGTGCTTCTTTTGAGCTAACTTTTTTATTTTTTGAGTTTTGTTAGATTGATTTGTAAATATTAAAACTACTATCTAGGTCTTATAACAAGTGTGTTTTTAGGGTTGCTATATGTCTATAGCAGAAGATTTGGTACAAGAATATGAGGTAGGATATTTCAGTACTTGGGTACTCGTTTAGACAGTATTTTTTCTGCAAACATGCTTGGTCTTTATAGTTGATTCATGGTGCATTGTTTTATTGCTAACTTTATTTTCTCTTGTATGTGTTTCCTTTATCAATGAAAATCATCTTGCTACTGTAAATTGAAAAAAAAATATATCTCAAATTTTATTTAATTATTTAACACTTTCATAAATTTTTATCCTATATAATATCTATTTTTGGTTTCTTTTGCCTCCTATAATATTTTTCTTAGTTTTGATCCAATTAAAGGTAAAAAGTATTTATTATAATTATTATTGTTTGTTCGTTATGTATGTTAAGTGTGCTCACATAGTAAATTAGATGTTGATAGGATAAGTTGAATACTAATATAGTAAAATATACGATACCACTTAACCTATTATATTAGTATTTAACAGGACAAACTAATAATAACAATTAAAATAGCAGTCTTAATTCAAATTTTATTTGATCAAATCTAAAAACCAAAAAACAAATATTTTTTAGACCATCTCCAATAGGGAACTCATCTCAATTCCTATTTATACCCCACTTGTCATGAAAAGTAACTCCACATCAGCTTTTGCGTCATAAACAGTAAATAGTAATTCAAAACATCTCTCTCTTCTCCATTAGGAGGAACTAGTTTTAGTCCCTATTATGGTCCCACATTAATTATTATACTTATTTAATTAATTAAAATTTTATATAATTATTTATTTTTATAATAACTTGTCAAGTGGCAAGTTATTATTGGACACTATAAATTCCTACTTAGAGGAACTCTCTCTTCTCAAAAATTGTGCAAAAATTCCCTCTCTCTTCTCTCTAACGCCAAGTTTCTCCTTCTGTCAGGAATAGGGCTTCAATATTTTCACCGGAGTTGCTCTTAGGAATCAAAACTTATTTAATTCTTAACATTTTATTTGATATGTATTAAAAATTTGGGTATTTAAGTTCTTTTTAAAAGAAAAAAAATGCATGTTGCTGACTCTGCGAGTGTTGCAAAACACCTTTATCATTGCATCTTTGTTATTAGTGGTCTAAAGTGTCACAGTCTTAGACACATTTTAACGTTACCGTATCGACACTTGAATTTACTCAATTTCTTGAGTTAATACCAAATCAGTCTAACCATCAATATTTAGTAAGAAAGATAAGAACACAAGAAAATATAAGAGAAGGAAAATTTGGTGATTAGAACACTTTATTACTCAAGTATTTGTTACAAATTACTCACTCGCACAAATTCTAACTCTCGCTCCTATTTATAGTCATCCACCTCCTCAATGGATGGTTATGATCAAATCTAATTAACAGTTTAAATTGAACATTTAAAACCATCACTACAAATATCTATCCTACCACATTTCTCTAAATACTTCTAGATTATTTCATACTACTCTTCATACTTCTATATACATTCACATTCTTTTAGAATACTTTATGACCATCCAGAGTCTTCTACAATCTTTTAGGGTATTCCAAAACCTTCTAGAAATAAAACTAAGAAAACTAAGACCCTAAAACCTAGAGAGAGGAGAAATAAAACTAAGACCCTAAAACCTAGAGAGATGAGAGAGCCTCTCTCTCTAGAAAACTATATCTAAATCTAACTAATGTGAATGAATGTGTGAATGATTGATTCCCCCTTCCAACTCCACTCTGCAGCCTCTAATCTTAATTTTCGGGCTTGAAACTGGCCAAAAACAGCCCAGAAATCGCCCCATCGAATTATGATATCTGCAGCACGTGACGCTTTGTCACGCATACGCGTCGTCCACGCGTACGCATCGCTTGAAGTATGGCGCGATCACGCTCCAAGCGCACGCGTCGGCATCAGCTTCTCAAATCTCCATTTTCTTGTGTTCCTTCCACTTTTGCATGTTTTCTTTCCATCCTCCAAGCCATTCCTGCCCTATAAACTTTGAAAATACTTAACACATATATCACGGCATCGAATAGTAATAAGAGAAGATTAAATATTAGTAATTTTAAGGCCAAAGAAGCATGTTTTCAATCATAGTACAAAATTAGGAAGGAAGATGTAAAACATGTGATTTATATGTATAAGTATGAGAATAATGGATAAAATCCACTCAATTCAATCTAAAATGTACCACAAAATAGTGGTACATCAAAAATCCGTCAGTAACCAAAAATAAAATACAATTTTTTACACAAGATAATAGATATTAAAGTAACGATAATAACAAATATTTTTTAATATTAAATGTTAATTTTATCTAACCTAATCACTAATATTATAATCAATTAGACAATTGATTTTTTATTTATTCTCTTATTAGTTTCATTTTTCTAGCGCTTTAAATATTTGGTTCTTCCCACGTAATATTATTAGAAACTGGTTCTTCTATTTCACCTCACCCATACCGGTGTTTTTGTATGTGGTAGTTAGTAACAAAATTTTAATTCATAATAATTTTGATAGTAATGTCAAAGAAATTATTGTATAGTTAGTATTTTTTTTGTGACTGAATATAACACAAAGAAAAAAGACCTAAAAAAAAGAGTAGTACTCCTCTCTAATAATAATGTCTAAATTATTAGGAGGTAGTAACCACTCTAAATACACCTGCTTGTTTAAAATAGCAGTCTTAGCCATTAAATCAGCCGCTCTATTTGCTGTTCGTTGGATGAGCATTAAAGTAGCTGTCTAATTGCGCTGGAGCATCTCTTTGATTTTGTCAAGCAGATCAGAGTCATTCCTAATCATGCTGGTTGTGCCTTGCGAAACAAGAAGAAACGCATCAAGATTATCAGTTTCACATATGACCTCTTTGCACTCGCAATCCCAAGCCATAACAAGCCCTCTCCAAATAGCATAAAGCTCACAACAGAGAACACTAGAAAGAGGTATACTGGCAGAACAACCTTTTATCCAAATTCCCATGCTGTCTCTAATAATACATTCAAAGCCAGCTAATTGCTCATTTTCAAAAACGCTTGCATCGCAGTTCACTTTACAGACATTCATTGGAGGTGGTTCCCAGTTATATTTCAAAGAAGAAGGAATAATATGTTTTTGGTTGATAACAACATTAGAGAAATCTCGAGCAGCATGTTTAACTAAGTGAACAATTTTCTCCTTACTCCATGGATCATCTTGGTGGAAGATGTCATTGTTCCTATCCCTCCAAATCCACCAAAAGGCCGCTGCAAAGAGAAACTCATTTTTGTTGAGGTCAGAACGAATCCAAGACACAAAATCCAAACTAGAGTCCTCAGTGGTCATTCCCAAATTTAAGCTAATCCAAATCTGACGAGCTTTTTGGCAAGTCCTAAAGCAGTGGTTAATATCCTCTAGAGCAAGATAACATCTCTGACAAAAATCAGAAGTAGAAATACCTCTTTGAAACTGGTAACTAGCTGTGGGAACTCTGTTGTTGAGGCAAAGCCAGAGCAGACACTTTATCTTCTCCGGTATTCTCAAGCGCCAAAGCCAAAGCCAATTTTCATTATCATTCTAGCCAAATTTCTTCTTCAATAGCCATTCATACCCGCTTTTAGTCGAGTAGGTGAGAGTATTTGAGTTTGTCCAAAACCAACCTGTTTTATCTCCTGCCTGCTTGATAGGATCAAAGAGCATCAAATCAAGTTTAACTTCTTCCGGAATCATTGTGCAAAGAATATCCCACCGCCAATGCCCAAGGTGCCAGACATCTTCTAACTTCAAGTGAGAATCAGAAATGTGCACAAAAGGAACCAAAGGAGCTAGCGTTCCACATGGTCGCCAAGCATGATACCAAAAGGATTGAGACATCCTGCCCGTACACCAATCAAAACCATCACGAAGCTTTTCTATTGTCTTATAAATCGCTCGCCAAGTGCTTGAAACATTATTAGAAAATTTAGGTGAAAAGCAAGAACTCCCAGATAAATATTTTGCCAACATAATTCTTACCCAAAGTTTATCTTTATTATACAATAATTGCCAAACAAGCTTTCCGAGTAAAGCAAAATTTACGCATTGAGTATCTCTAATTCCCAAGCCTCCATATTTTCTTGGAGTGACAACTTTGCTCCACTTGACCAAATTTAAACAACGCTCCCCCACCTTTCCCTTCTACAAGAATTGTCTAAGCACAGAATCAATCTTTTGACAAACCGAAGTAGGAAAAAGAGTCACTTGCATCTAATAAATAGGAAGAGAAGAAGCAACAGATTTAATTAAGCAAAGCATGCCTGCTCTGTTAAGGAGCCGACCTTTCCAACTAGCCAGCCTATTCTTGATCTTCTCTAAAGAATCCGAAAAAATAGATCTAGCAGCTCGAGGATGATTAAGGTTCACCCCCAAGTATTTGCCTAGGTCACTAGTAAAAGGAATATGAGAAACACCAGACAACATTTCCTTCCTTCTATTAGAGATATTTCTAGAACAAATAGCTTTAGATTTTTCAATGTTAACCTTCATACCTAAAAACTTGAAAACCATCCGGCCCAGGAGCTTTGAACGAGCTCATATTATCCAGAGCTTCTTTAACCTCCAACATTGTTACTGATTTAGACAAATTATCACAAGCATCCTGGCTAAGAGATGGCATAGGAATTTCTCCCATGCAATTAACCTCAACAGGCTCAGTAGAACAAAAAATATTTTTGAAGAAATGAACAACCTCCCTTTGCAAAACTTCCGGATCATCAAACCAAGACCCATCACTAACTAGCAACCCATGAACCTTGTTAGATTTTCTTCTAAGGATGGTTTGCATATGGAAAAAGCTAGTATTTCTATCACCATACCGAACCCATTGATCTCTTGACTTCTGGTACCAAAGCAATTCTTCCTGGGCCAAAACTATATTATACTCAGCTCTCAATTTTTCCTCTTTGTGCTTCAGAATCGGATCATCGTCAGCTTCCATTTTCCGTTGAATACGATTCAAATAACCCTCCAATTCCCTCTTTTTAATAAAAATATTGCCGAAAATCGTAGATTTGAATTCCAACGAAACTTCTTGGACCCCAGCAACTTCCTATGGATGCCAAAATCTGTACTATCCCAAGATTTCTGAACAATGGCCTTGTAATCAGGATGCGTTGCCCATGCCGCTTGGAATCTAAAAGGCCGATTTCCTTTCTTGATAGGAACTCCTTGACATCAGATAAGTAGGGGACAATGATCAGAGTGGGAACGACTGAGAACTTCAACAAAAGCTTCTGGAAAAAGAAGGCGCCATTCTGTAGTACAGCAAGCTCTATCCAATTTCTTTGCAATTTCTTTGTTTCCTTGAATTTTACGGAACCAAGTAAACCGTCTTCCAGAGGTTGTTAGATCAAAAAGACCACAAGAATCTAGAGTACTTGCAAAGATACTACTACGATTTGAATAGAAATTACTCCCCTTCACCTCATGAACACTCAAAATATCATTAAAATCTCCAACCACCACCCACGGGTCCTGAATGCACAAACCAATATCAAGCAGATGACTCCATAATTCTACTCTATTAGTGGCTTGAGGGCTGCCATAAACCGCACTACAGATCCATCTTCGCCCACCACCATCAATTTTCAAAGTTACACATTGATTCATAGTCCAAAGAATTTTACAAGAAAATTTTAAATTAGCAGAGAGGAACCAAATTCCTCCCTTGTGTCCAACAGCATCTACAATCCCTACAGGATAATAGCCTAATCTCTCCCAAAATTCTTTCATAGTTTCAAACCCAATATGAGTTTCTTAAAAAATAAAAAAAGTTGGTTGAAATTTTCGTACCAACTCCTTACAGTGCACCCGAGACATCTTATTTGACGCCCCCTAACATTCCAACTAATAATATTTAAATGGTCACAATCCATAAAAAATAAATTAAATAATTTGAATGTTTAATCATTCTACCTCACGTTGATGGACCCCTGTCTCCAAGTGTCTCCTTGTGGACTTGCACCGCAGAACCATCATTCTTCTGTTGAGGTTGGGTCTCCAAGTTTGTTGTTGCACTAACTTTATCAAGCTCTTTTTGTACTCGAGAATCCATTGACAATTCTTCAGTAGGTGAGTTTTGAAGCGAAATAGGACGCTGCCTTTTGTGCCCTGCTTTAAAAAAGGGAGTACTCTGATCCTTGAAAGCCACCTGAGTTGTTCCCAAAGAGCCAAGCATGGATGGAGGATCTTTCTTTTTCTTAGGCCCTACCTTTGCATTTGATAAGGACTTCACCTTTGCATTTGATGAGGATCCAGCATGCATGTTATTAGACCCAAAAGAAAATTTCTTACTCACCAAATTGGAGCATATTGCTACATTGGATTTTTTTGGCACCACATTGTGGCCTTTACCCACTTTTTCCTTGCCTTTTCTACTAACTGTAACCCATTCACCCTCTTTTGCACGAGTATTCCTTTCCATACGTGAGTCTTGCAAATTATCATGCACAAGATCTGATGCACCATGCTTCTCCATAATTGGAATTGATTTGGCATTAATTCCAAATTCAAAAGATAAATTTTGATTTTTTACTGGGATTTGACTACCTTCCACCATTTTCTCGTTGTTATCTACAGAAAAAAGTGACGGCAAATTTTTCTCCTTCACTGTGCTTTCCTTCCCAATGCCATTGTTGTTCTCTTTCACACATTCTCTTGTGACATGCCCAAAGCAGCTACATTTTTCACAAATTAAATTCAAGTGCTCATATTCTATGTCATACATATGACCATCAACTTGAATTTTTTTTTATAACTGGAAGTCCCAAGTTAATTTGCACACATGCTCTTGCATACTTTCCCCTCTATGCAGACTTGGTGGCTAAGTCAATGCGGATCGGTTTGCCAACAGCTGATGCAATCATTTTCATGGCTCTCTCTTGATAATAGTTAATGTTTAAACCTGTGATTCTTATCCAAACCATGGTAGACCCAAAAGTGTTTTCACAAGGTCTGAATGAAGAACTCCAAAGTTTAACCGCAACATAGCTTCCAGTAATCATCCACGGTCCTCCAAGGAGAACTTTCTCTCTATCCTCCAAAAGATCAAATTTGACTAAGAAATAGCCAAAACCGACATCTAGTACCTCATATCCTCCTTTGGTTCTCCAGACGCCTTTAAGCCTGTGCGTGATCGCTGTATAGCTAAAATTTTTTCCAAGAACTTTGATCACGATAGCATCTTTGTAGGGCTCTGCCAATAGCTCTTTTGCTTCCTCAGTGAACGTCACAGTTGGTATCTCCGAATCACCTTGCTTACCAACTACGGTAGCCATCTTATCCCCATCAAGAGAATCAGCAACCTCCAAAGCTCTCCTTGCTGAGGCACCAACAACTTTATCTCTGAACGATATCCGCTGACTTTGAGTCTTGTTACCATCTCCTTTAATCCCCTCCTTTTCACCTGATGCATGCCCCCTCCGCTCTCCCCCTTATTGCTTCCGCCGACATGGCCGGCTGCCTCGCTATGTGCCACCCTCGAAGACTCTCCCCCGCTCTCCCCACCCTCGCTATGTATAGTTAGTATTTGCTGTTTTATTGTGTATGATATAGTAGGTGAAAATAAAAAATAAATGCGAAATGTGTGTCAATGTATATTTTGTTGTTGTTTTTTATTTTTTTTACTATTATTAGAACTCTCTCCTCTTTTATTGGGGTTAAGAACTTGTTATAACTAATTATAAAAATAATAGCAAGCTATATAAAAATAAAATTAAAACTGAGATTTTATACCACACACAATGTTAAATACAAATTTAATAATAAAAATAGAGAGGCAAAATGATAAAAAAAAATACCTGAAAAGAATATATATAATAGATGGTTCAGATGGAACATTGTATAAAAATGATAGTAAAGGATCAATACTTCCAGCAGATGAATAAAAATAGTAGTGGAAGGCCAATATTTCTAAGAGATGAAACTTTGCATGAAAATGATAGTGGAAGACCATTTCTAGTAGAAATAAAAAATATTTTTTACGAAAGTGATAGAATAACTTATCAAAAAAAAAAGTCATATATTTTTATTTTTTAAAAAAATTGTGAATTAACTTTTTAAAAAATTAATTTTTTTTAAATAGTGCCAAACACAACGTATTACAGCTTTTTTTAATTTAAAAGTAAAAAAAAAAAAATTTAACTTCTACTATTTCTCAATGAACTCTAAATATGCATTATCCAACCACACATATTTAGCAGCTGTTGGAAATATGAGACAAACTTTTTAAATGAATAGTTAGCTAAAAATATTATGCTTATCCGTTCCATAGAAAATTAAAAGGGATGGTTATAATGCACGATTATTAGGGGATTCATATAAGATATTGTCGTTATGATTATCCTTTCCAATAATAATAATAAAGCCATCTAAGAAATGAGAAATCACTGTCATCGTGTCTAATATGTATGTGTGTTATGAAGTCAAAAGACAACACCTCCTTCTCTATAAAACTTTTCAGTAACAAACTTTTATTCTGGTAACTTCGTAGAACTTGCTTGTGAAGAAATAAGGAACAGAAATTCTGGTCAACAAAAATAAAAAAGGCACCAATTGGAGGACACCACTTAATTACATTATTTTAAAAATACTTAATTATTTTGTGATTACAGGTTTAATTATTTTAATAGTTGTTTAATTTTTAGAGTTTATATATATGTATTTTTTTTTTTCAAGTTGTTTAATTTATAGTATGCACTTGTAGGCGTAACAATGTTAATTAATTTTAAATTAAAAAATTAAATATCCGAATTGATCATATTAACCGATATGTATGGGTAAATAATTGAATGATCATGATTTAAATCTATTTTATATTGTCAATAATTTATACGAAAGTAAATTATTTAATTGTGGTTCCTTTTTCTTGTTTTTTCGAGAACGATTCTTTTTGGATTTCATGGGGGCTACAAATCTGAAATTCAAATACATTCCTTGCATTTGGATTAAAAACAACCAGCCATGATGAAAAAGATATTATTGCCACCTTTTCTAAGGCACAGTACATGACTTCTAAGCCTTTTATTTATCTAGTCAATGATTGACATTAGGGAACACAAGATTATAATCCAATTCTTTTAAACGCACGCTTATGGAAATAACTTTATAGTGTTATTATTGTATTTTACTTTGTGGCCATTTTTAAAAGAACTTAATTAGAAAATTAATTTTTTTTAGTTGAGATTAACTTTTTAAAAAATAAAATTAAAATAATAATTTTACAATAATAAAAAAT
>NC_029790.2:134424397-134429723 GCF_000816755.2 Arachis ipaensis | reverse complement strand
AAGAAAGAAGATTTTGAAAAGGAAAAAACTTGTACACCAAATAATAATTTTAAATTTTATCTAGATTTGAGATTGCTAGCAACTAATATGCTTCCAACTAAAAGAAATGCCTACTGTATCACCAGGCAGAGTCATATGCTATTGGAAAGTTATCAGGTATATCCGGAAATACCGGTATTTTAGTTATTTTAATCGTTGATTTTAATTAATATATATTATATATTTTTTTTTATAATTCAAATCAACAGTTAAAACAACTGGAACACCAGTATTTCCGATACACTTGATAACCTTCCTATGCTATTAGGTCCAATAATATAGTGGGCAAATTTGGGACAACATCAATGTTTACCAATTTCATAAAATTTGTCCCAATTTTAATACATGTCGGGCAGACTGTGTGTGTGGGAGTGTTCGGTTAAAACCTCTAGAAGTGGAAAAAAACAAGATTAGTATCTCCTATCTATAATTCGATAATGCTAGAAAAAAAAAATAGTCATAATTTATTTTATTTAATATTTATTAATTATCGTAATAATTAATAAATATTAAATAAGATAAATTCTACTTATTTTTTGTTAATTTTATTTTATTACCAAATATTTTTATTATAGTTTACAAATAATACTATTTTATTTTATTTTTATAATCTTATTTCAGTGTTGAATTATAAAAAGGCTTCTTCTCGTATTTGAATTGATGACAAATCTAAAAATTAATTATGAAAAATCTACATTAAACCGTTAATTGGGCTTAATTATAGTGATGAAATTTTTTTTATTAGATCGTGTGATATTTTAGAATATAAAAAAGAGGAGCTTCCAATTAAATATTTGGAGATTTCATTAAGAACAAATTCAAATAGAGCTGCAATTTGGAGATCGATCACAAAGAAGATGGAGAATAACCTCAAGGATTGGAAGAAAAGAGTTTTGTCAAAGGCATGTAAGCTTGTGCTTATAAAAATCTTTCTTAATAACCTGCCTATTTATTATTTGAGTTTATTTAAAATGCCTAAAGCGATGGTGAAGAAAATAATTTTGCTGCAATATAGATTCTTTTGAGAAAAATAAAATGGTAGTAGCGGTATAGCAACTATTAAATAAAGTGTGATTCAAAATCTATTAAATCTAATTTTATTAAGAGTTGAATTTTTTGTGTGATTTTTTATTTTAAAGAGTTGAATATAAGAGATAGATTGAAATACTAGAATACTTTATTATAGAAAAAAAATATTAGAGATATTTTATTTTGTACGTATTTAATTTTGGTTGTTTTGTTCATGTACGAATTTATTGTCTATCATATTTATTTTTAGTAATCTTTGTACGAATTTGATGCGAGTCGTTTATTAGGGCAGCGTTTGGTTTATGTATCTCTTGAGACAAATACACAAAGACATAAATATTAAAGACATGGACACAAATTATTAGTGTCTATGTACTGTGTTTGGTAAACATTGAACAAGACACAATAAAATTAGAAAAAAATCTATATTATCCTTATAAAAAAAAAATCAGCCACCATTGCTACCATTATCATCCACCATCTCTACCACTACAGATTCATCATCACACACGATTTACCACAAATCAATCAGCAAAAATTTTACAAGAATCAATAAAAATTTTTATTTTTCAACAGAAAAACAAAAAAAAAGGAGAAAGTAATTGAAGAGCAAACTGTAAAAAAAAAAAAAGACCCACAGTAGAGGAAGAGGTGACAATGGCAAACTCGAAGAGGTGACAATGGCAAACTCGAAGAGGAAGAGGAAGAAGCGGCCATGGGCATCGCGAAGAGGGAGGAGAGGTGACAGCTGCAAATCTGAACGAAGGAGACGTAGCGATGGCGGCGAATCTGGACGAAGGAGTAGACGAATGGCGGCGCACGAATCTGGACGAAGGAGGAGACACAGCAGCAGAGCTCGGATCTGGATGATGTAGGAGATGCAGACGGCGAATTTGGATGACGGGATGTGACTGCGGAAGGAGGGAGGAGGGAGGGAGGAAGGAGGAAGGAGGAAGGAGGAAGGAGAACAATCACGGTAGATGGAGAAGGAGAGAGAGAGAAAAGAATTAGGGTTAATAAATTAACAAGGGGTAAAAGAGTAAAAAATTGTGTCTAATTGATTGTGTTTATGTGTCTCAATATTTTAAAAGTACACTGAATACATATATTTTGTGTATACTTGTGTATTAACGTATTCATCAAAATTTTGTGTCTCAACAAATAAACATAGAACATGAGTGTCCATATCTCTGTGTCTGTGTCTTTGAAACCAAACCCTGCCTAGTTGTCTTGCAAACAATATGTGTTTGTCTCCATTGAAATTGGTATTCAAATTGAAGAGTATATGTGTTAAGAATTATAAAAATTGGTAAAGATTGAATTAATTCTAAAGTTTTAAAATCCGACAAGAATCAAGCTACATCAGTAGATCATTAATGTCTTCGTGACGATAAAATAATTTGAATGATTAATATAAATAAAAAAATTAAATTTGTAAGTCCATTAATTTAAGAACTAATTTAAAGCACATGTAAAAAATAAAAAACTATTTAAATTTCTATTCCAATAAATTACTATCCGAAGATAATTAAGGTATTAATAATTAAACACTTACTTTTAATTTACATCAATTTAATTTCCCTCAGCATGTGAATTTGTCTAGAGAATCAACATCTTTAAAACAAGAATCCAATCCATATAGAAAAAGTATAGATAAATAATTTTTAATCGATTAACTTTAAATAATAATTAATTAATAACAATTAATTAGTATGAAATATAATTTAAAAATATTTATTGATTTATTATTGACTAAACTCTTGTTAATTATCTAGCAAAATCGTTCAATATAATAATATTTCATTGCATGACTACAGACATATAACATATTTAATAAGGTAGAAATTTAGGTGCAGTTAACTTTATGTAAAATTAATAACTGAGAATCGTTAAATGATTTGATAAATTTAACTAAATTATCATCTAATAGCTTTCATCTATCAATTTTACATAAAATTAACTGCACCTGAGTTTCCACAATTTAATAATGACTTAAAATTTAGGAAAAATTTTAATTATACCAAAAACACCGGTGTTCCAATTATTTTAACTGTTAATTTTAATTAATATATATTATATATTTTTTATAATTTAAATCAACGATTAAAATAACTAGAATACCAGTATTTCCGATACACTTGAAACTCTTCTTAAAATTTAAAGGTATGTTCCTATTATTTTTTAAATATCATCCCATGTGATTTTTTTTCCCCTTTCACGTTTCTAATATCACCCCATGTGTTAGCGAAAGTAAAGTAATTTCCATTACGTAGAGTTATTCACATGTTCGTGGGTCCTGTATGACCTCGTTACTGTATGCGAAATTTTAATTTTCCCACGTATTTTTCCTTTCCTTATTCTCCTCCACCTATTATTATTTATTTATCTTTTTCTTTTCCTTGGCTATCATTTTTTTATTGCTTAATTTAGATGCGTGTATATATGAAGTGAGAATGATTAAATAATAGTTTCCTTTTAGTTTTGTTATGATACAATATCATAAATTAAGTAGGCTTAAATCATTCAAAAAATTAGTTTAAAACGTAAAAATTATTTCACATTTATAAAAATGATCACGCTTTTAATTTATTATTCTAGACAATATGATGACACTTGATATTTTAGTTTCAATTATATCATCTATTATTATTTAGAATAACTAGTTTTAGTAGTAATAATATTACGACTACCAGCACCAAGAAAACTATTACGACTAATAATTCTTTTTAATTAATTTAAATTTTTGTGATAATTATATTAACTATATATTTTTTATTATTGTTATATATTATTTTAAATTATAGGATTTTATGACTATAAAATCTTTATAAGCAATTGTTATTAGTGTCGCTAAAATTTTTTAGCGATAAAGTATAAAATGACTAAAATTTGATTGTTAATAAATGTGTTAATTGTTAATTTTATTGTCACCCTAAAGACAAAATAAATTGTTACTAAAAGTAATTTTTTTGTATTATTGTTTAAGGTGTTATCCATTTTTATTATTTATATAAAAAGTTGATCTATATCAAAGTAAAATATGAATGATCTTTATTGAATCCAGCACCTTAATTAGCTTGTAAGGCATTTCTTGTACATAAAATCGCATCTTTTACTATGTTTTATGTAACAAAATAAATAAATAAATAATTACAACTCTACTGTTATTAAAGAGAATATCATTTGAAGGAATAAATTTAATTCCCACAACAATAATTATTTTCACAAATATAAAAAAATCAAATGAAACTAAAATTAAATTACTTTCATTATCTTTATATATGTGTATAGATTACAATGTGTCTCTACAACTATGCCAACAATTGTTAGTTTATAGATGGGTAGCCTAAGCTATTTGGCCATCACTACAAGGTGAGATATAATAAATAGACAGAGAAATGTCACCATTCTAACACTTTTTTTTTTTTTTATCAATATTCACTACAATTAGTCTTACAGGTAGCAACGAAAATTTTGCAGCGATTTCATGATAATTGCAGCAATTAAAAGTGGGCTACAACCAGCATTATATTTAACGGCCGTTTTTTTTCAAGCCCCGTAATATACATTTAAATACATATTTTAATATTTTTTTATTCAAAATCATCCCAGTATAATCTATTAAGTTATCCCAACTTTTTTAAATTACATATGTTTAAATCATTGTTATTTAAACTCGTAACACTATTTATAGATTCGTTTTTCGTAAAAAAAGTTATTAAGTTAAATAAGGTATATATGTTAACGCATATGAATAAGTTTACCAATAAGATTTTTCGTTTACTATATTATCATTTAATTTTTCATTCAAACATAAATGTAAAAGAAAAAAAATAAAACCAACGTCTGAATTTATAAAATTAAAATAAAATTCTAGCAAGCATAAATTAAAGTTAATCTTCTTCGAAGTTATGCTTACTAAACCTAAATCAATAAATTATAAAAGTAGATAAATATGTAAAACTGCGATCAAAGTCAATAAATTAAGGGAATCAACATAACTCTTATAATAAAAGGTCAAAATTTCTCTCCAATATCATATTGACTTGGTGAAAAATACTCTGTTAAGAATCTATGGCTTTCACGTCTTACCGAATCTGATATGTCATCTCCATACCATGGATTTTTGTTCAAATTAAAGCACATTTTCGTAACATGTATATCATCTTGTCTTTGATGGTCTTCTAAAATTTCATTGTCTTCTTCCAGAACTTTATTGAGATCAAACTGCATGGAGATGTCATTTCCAATGGAAGAG
>NC_029790.2:134416990-134424254 GCF_000816755.2 Arachis ipaensis | reverse complement strand
GAACTATTTCGCCAGAATATTCAGCTAATACCGAAAATATTAACATGCATACAACAAAATAAGTATACTTAGCTGAGAACTCCCAAGTCATTAGATAGTAATTAAAAAAAAAACGGACGACAATATGTTAAGACAATTTTAAAATTAAACACAAATAAATAACAATTACTATTTTCCTTGTTGGTAGTTTAGACAGATTTCTTAGAAATAAGCTTAGTAATTTGCAATTCTATATATTTCATTTTCTCTTATGATGCAATATCTAACTCAACAGTATACTTGTTTGTAAAGTGCGTCTACATAATAAAAAAATATAGTGCATATTATTTTTTTTATAAAATACACTGTTAATATTTGAGTTACTTTTTATATTATATATTTATTCTTTTACCTTCAATTCAGTAAGTATGTCTTCAGAGTTCTTCTCAGATGCACATGTCACAAAAATATACCCAAAATTCTTCTTATACATTGATCCCCATTTATGAAATTCCTACAAATTTAAATGTTAACATAGAACACATTACTGCAGCAAATTTGTTAGCATATGAACTTAAAATATATATTTTTCAAAATACAATTTAACATAAGCTTCTAAGAGTATGCCTACAGGACAAACCTGCATGATAGATTCGTTCATAATTTTTAAGTATTGGTTATAACAAAATCGTCCTGATATAGCGTCTAACTAACACCTAATATTCATTTTACGAAACCATATATTTCTAGTAACAAAAATTGCATATTTTAATGAAGAGAATAGACTAATAGAGAGACCATAGCTATTTCTGTAGCGAATGTTGTGCTTACATAGCATGATGAAAAGTCCTCAATATGTTTAGCGACGGTGAAAAACCATCGCAATATTGCTTTAGAACTGCCGCTATCTGCCGGTAGTATTGTAGTGATTACTTAACATTTTAACTTTTAAGTTAATATTTTATTTTTATATTATTAAGATTTAAATTAGAGATATAACTATTTATACATGTTATCTCCTTTTATCAACTTAAATTTTTGAAAAAAAATAGTATCATAACATGTGTCCAAAAGAGATTTTTGTTTGAGAAATACAACTATTTATGTTCTTCTTATCAGCTAAAATTTAGTATAAAATTAAATATCTTTTTTGGTCAAATATTAGCTAAAAAATAGGTATCGCAAAAATAAAATGGGTCTATCTTTACTTTTATAAAATGTTTTTAGAGAAAGTCTCAGAGGCTATCACTTTTATTAAAATCTGACTAGCATTTAACTATCAAAAAAAGAGTATGTAATTTCACATTATTAGATATAATTTTACAACTAATTTGGGTTGGTCGAGTGGTCAGCTCACTCGCCCGCTTAGGCAAGTGTCGGGGTTCGAATCCCGCCTTGTGCATGCAGCAACTCATTGGCCAGCGGCAAACTCTTAAATGGAGCTCCGATCTGCAACGAATTAGTCTTTGACTTGTCGGGCTAGGGAATACCGTGGGCAACAAAAAAAAAACTGACCATCTAATATTACTAGTTTTTCTTTTCTTTTTTATTTTTCGATAATCACTTTTATATATGTCTTTCCTTTATATCATTACTTGTGTCGAACATACTCTTATTTTTATTTTCTTTTGATATTGAGATGGTGGAGAAGCCATGCACATATGCACCAATGATGAATATATCTCTTTCAACAAAATTTCTTACACAATGGTAGTGGTCAATTCTCTGGATTTAATGACTTATATCCGAAACCTAAGATACACAAAAAGAAAAAGAAGAAACACTACGGAAATTTGCATATATACTTGGACCATAGATAGCGTCTTTACATGGGAAATGTGATTATGAGTGATGACTACATACATTGACATTATTTGACACACCAACAACAATATAGTATGTTGGATTGGAGAATATTCCATATGGAGATTCCAATGGAATCGAACATCAAATAACTAACTAGGAGTATCATTAATTATTAGATTGTTCTTAATCAAATTAAAGCAAAATGCATCATCACTTACCTAACCTTTCACAATTTGCAAAGAGACACAAAGTGACAACAGCATCAAAAAGCAGACACGCACTTATACGTTATAGTTCCAACAACGTGGGGCTTCTCTAAATCTATCTCCATATATGCTAGCTTAGGTCCAAGTATTTCCTCCCATTTTTTTAATTTTTTTATTCATTTTAAAACATCTATTAATTTAGAAAAAATAATAATATACATTATTTAAAAATTAATGTATTTATATACATAAATACATTGATTAATTAATTGTCTAGATACATTAGCCTTGAATGTATTTCTTTATATAGATATAGGTGTATATATATTTGGTAGATTTTACATGAAGCGAAGTTGGTCTCATTTTCATAAAAATAAATAGCTAGGTCGTCTCGTCTCATCTCATAGTGGGTCTCACTCAATGAGTGCATTTAAAAATAATTAAAAATACACTTTGTATATATATATACAAGAAATATCTCTAAGCTAATTACTAGCTAGATAATGGCCACTACCTCATTCATAGCTTTGTTTATTGCTAGTAATTAATTAAACTAATAAAACGACGACGTACTTAGCTTACTCCTCATCAATGTGATATATGATATGATAATATTCCCTATGTACATAGCCTCTTAATAGGTTGTTATATATGGTTGTTACTATATATATAGTTATATATATATATGAACAACTACTACTCAATAAGCTCAATGATATGCTTTGAGATGTTGCTCCTATTGTGAAAACATGGTTCCTAAGATCTGATATGCATCCAAGAGTTTGGCTCGAAGGTTTGTGGATTCAAATTTTAGGTGTTCATTCTCAAAGGATAGTAGCATGTTGTGTTGTGTGGCCAAACCGAGCCGGTTTTTCAATTCCCGGTTCTCGGCTTTCAACCGGTTCAGTTGGTTCGTGAGGTTCTCTAAATGTCTCTTCTTTCTCCACCTGGACCTCCTGGCCGACTCCCGGTTCGACTGCTTGCGCCTGATTTTTCTCTCGTGGGTTGAGTAAACCGCCCGGTTCGATCCACGTGAACCGAAAGAACTAGGGCTAGCCGGGTCAAAAAATTCGGGTTGGTTAATGAGGGAAAACAACTCCTCTAGCTCAGTTGGTGTGAACATGGCCTCCCCATGACACAAAAATTGGACTTCTTCTTCAGACATTGTTGCTTCACCAAATCAAAAGAAAATCAAAAGAGAGAGAGGGAAGAAAAAAACCGGTATTTTCAAAATATTAAACCGGAGAGAGGAAAGAAGGGGAAAAGGGAAGAAGTGAGGAGAAGGGGAATGCTATTTAAAGAGTGAAAAAGGTTGTAACACCCAACACATGGGGTCTACCATTTAGTAAAAGTTATTGGAAAGTTAACTTTAATGTAAGGTGGTATGATGGTGGGGAATTCAGATGATGAGCCACTCTTTTAATCTTTATTTATTTATTTATTATTTAGGAGAGGGTAAGATAGAGAATAATGATGGGGTCCTTTGAGAAGATTAGCTTTAGCTTAATGATGAAGGGATCAATCAAAAAAACATATTGGAAGAAAATTGGATTAGAAAGTTACCGAACACTATGACTATTAGGGTTACGCCGAAGTCGTTTTGGACACGCACATACATAGAAGGTGAAAAAGGTAGTGAAAGTTGCCACCAAAGCATTATTTAGAAAAATTAAAAAAATATATATTAATATAATTAAGATTATAAGGTGGACTAATGAATATTTGATACGTGGAAATAAAAAAATTGGTACCTTAGCTTATGATAGCAGCACGTACCGTAGACTTACTACTATTGTGTTGTTGGCTACAAATTAAACGAGTTCTTTTCAATTCTCCCAAACCCATGCAACCACACGTCAATATAATTAAAGGCTTCAATCACTTTGAAACATATATGCAAACAAAACTGAATTAAATATATATGTTAATAAAAACCAACCATGTTCATGATATCTTTTGATATCAATGAAGCTAGCTTTGATCCAATTTCAGGATAAGGATTGATTAGTAGTAATATAATAATGTATATAATTGAGCTTTAATTTCATATGTGAATTATTCAAAGATTATGTTAATTAATTAACCCGTCCCGGCCTTTGCTTCTCATAAGCTTCCACCACTTGGGTGAGTTGAGCCTTGATTTATTTTTTGATAGAACAAAAAGGAATTAAAAATATATGTACTTACTAAAAAAAAATAATACCATTCAATATCTTCAAAATTTAAATATGATTTAAATAAGTTTTTGAATTCCGATAAGATGTTTGTTAATTTGGTTTTGGTCTCTATAATTTTTTTTTTGTTTTAATCCAATAAAATTTAAAGATAATCTATGTTAGTCTTTCACAACAAAAAAAAAAAAGCGATAGATAACGGCGCTGTTAGATGGAGAATGGCGGTGGTTGACGCAGCGAAAAAGAGAGGGGGCTTCCAATAATTTGTTATTTTGTGACAATTTCGTTGTAACTGTCACAAAATCTCGATGTTACGGCGATTAATACAAAATATTCTGTTGGCGGCTATTTTCTTTCAACTGCCGCAATATATTTTTAACTCGAATTTCATTTTTTTCTAAACATTGTCGTGTACAATCTACTTAAGTTCTCACTACTTTGTTGAAAAATATGTTTCAAACACTGTTGCTTAATGCGTTACATATATTTTCGGATTTGTATTACGTAAAAAATAATTAATGAATAAAAAAATTATTTTAATTAATTATGTGCACAAATTTACGAATTAGGATTCCTCATTTACTATCAGCACTTTTTAAGTTTGTATTCAAGCATAAATGTTAAAGAAAAAACAAGTCAATGTCTGAATTTATAAAATCAAAACAATGTTCAATAGAGCATAAAGATAAGAATTTTTAAAGTAGACAAACATGTAATGAATCAAAATTTCTCTTCAATATCGTATTAACCTGGCCAAAAATACTCTATCAGAAATCTACAACCTTCAAACTGCCTTTTGTTCATATTGAAGCCCTTTTTACAATATGTACATCATCTTGTCTTTGTTGGGTGTCTAAAGTTTCATTGTTTTTTTTCGGAACTTTATTGAGTTCAAACTGTCTGGAAATGTCAATTCTACCAGAGGAGATATCATCTTAATTAACTTGTCTTCTGAATCAGTCTCTGCCCCATCTAGAGTGTCATTAACTATTTCGTTTGAATATTCAGCCGACACTGAAAACATCAATATGTATATAACTAGGGGTGGAAACAGGCCAGGCCAGGCTTTACTCTTAAGAGGCATGGCCTGTCATGTAATTAATTGGCCTGAGCCTGGCCTGAAGTCTGTTAAAAAGTCTGATAATTTTTTTTGCAAAAATAAAAATATTATTTAAAAAAATTATTTTTAATAAAAATATTTATATGTAATATATCATATTTAATATTTATAAGAATTTTTAAACTTTTAAAGTATTTAAAATATACAAAAGTATTTATAATAAAATATAATAAATTTAAAATATCTCTTGAATAACAAAAAAAAACACAAGACTAGCAGGCCCAAGCCTGACAGGCCAATAAGGCTAATTAGTGAGCCAGCGCCTGGCCTATTAACATATTAAGGCTTTTATATGAGCATGAGCCTGTGCCTATTTTATAACAGGTCAGGCCAGGCTGCAGGTCCTTGACAGGCCGTCTGGCCTTTTTCCACCCCTACATACAACAATCTAAGTATACTCAGAAGAAAATGAGAACTCACAGGTCATTAGATAGTAATTAAGAAAAAAAAAGGTGCATTAACATGATAACGGAACATTAAAACTAAAAAAAAAAATCATTAAGTGAAGCTCGTCTCTACTTTTTGTTCATCTATCACAGAAGGTAGCTACTGTAGCTACATGGAGGAAGAAGCAGAAATAGAGCAAATGGAGCTGTCAAGGATCAAGGGTTCATCAAGGGTCAGAAATCTTTCTTGGGGACCAAGTCAAGATGAAAGGCTAAGATTGATGAGAAGGGATGAGAGAGAGGTAATTGCATGTTGGTTTTGCTTTCAGTTCCCTCTCTCTTCTCTCTGTCCGAACCGGTTTTGGTGTTGAAGAAGAATAAGTTGGCTCGGTTGAATCGTTTCAACCTTGAAAGCTTCCCCTTCTATAATAAGGGTGAACGGCCAAAACTTGAGATAAGGAGAGTAAGCACAGAGTTCTCATTGCTACCCAAGCTAACAGAAGTTCTTCTCCTTCAATATTTCCTATTTTGTATTTTTTTTAAGTTTTGTCTGTCTGAGTCTCATGGTGAAAAAGGCAAACAGTGTAAGGTTTGTAAGAAAAAGCCAGTGAGAAAAAAAAAAGGCAGTGTACAAAATTAAAGAAAAAGCCATAGGTGTCTTAGAGGTCCTTTGTACATCTATGTATTGTGTATCATGATTCTGTGGAAATCCCCTTACAAGTTGGGTTAGCACTTAGCAGTTGAAAGTTTGGTAGGTGACTAAGTCAAGTTCAGGATTGTGAATAGATTCTGGACTTGTCCCGGATAGGAAGGGCAGTTCCTAGGGAAGAATTGGAGTCTGTAATCTGTTTGATTATAATGAAATTCCATCATTGTTGTGATGGAGACTAGACGTAGGCTGCATTGCACTTAGCAGCTGAACCAAGATACTTTTTGGTGTGATTCTCTCTTTCTTTTCTACTCCATTTCAGTTTCTGTTGCTAAGGAGACATAATTGAAATATATCTCCTGACTGGGTACGAGATAAAAAGAAAATGTCTCGTGTCTGGTTATGAGACAAAACGCAGAAAAATCTCTCGGAGCATTCTATAAGGCAGCAAATATTATTCAGCGAAAAAAAGAGGTTAATATTCAACCCCTCTTCTCTTAGCCACTGATTACCATCAAATTGTTATATCAATATTTAATTTATCATGTCAGTATTTAATATAATAAATTAACGGCATAAATTAAAATAGATAATAGCTACTTTTTTATATGGACGAAAAAAACTTATTTAAGTATTAAAATATATTTTTTTAACCAAAAAGGAAGATATTAGCCACATTTCTTGTCTAAACATTAGATAAAAAATTTTAAATGCCTTTTGAAACATACAAAGTCAAATTTTGTATTGAATTGACCGGGGCTGTTTCAAAATACTTGGATTGCGCCTAACTTACATACTCTTCTATTTGTGACCCAATTTTTTGTTTTATTTAAGAGTCTATTTCGGCCTAAAAATATATTTAAAGGCCTATTTGAATTTATTAATCATATAAACTTTTTAGATAGTTCAATGGATTTCTAAACTTTAAACAAGCAAATATATAC
>NC_029790.2:134411692-134416797 GCF_000816755.2 Arachis ipaensis | reverse complement strand
CTCCTAATCTACTTTATTTTTCAGATAGGTAAACACCAGGATCAAACTTGCGTCACTCAACAGTAAAATTTTTAATTAATATTATGTTGACCTCATTTACCCGGCCCCTAGTTGAAATTGGAATATACATAAATGAGGCTTGCTATCATGCTATGTTATCTTAAAACACATCATTCGTCGTTATGAATTATATTATTAATGAAAATATATAATAAATAAAGAAATTAAATTAGGTGATTTAATTTATCTCAAGTAAACATGTACTAGAGAATTGACTAAAGAAGAATATATTTTATTTAAGCAATACTACATTAATGAATTGGTAAACACTTTTTTTTTTATCAAATTGCAAGGATATTTATTTGATGATAATATATATGAACACTTTTCTTGGGAAAAAAAAAGATAACTCAGTTTGATATTTCTTTTCTATTTTTAAAAGCTGAATTGTGACCTTAACTTTAAAATATTTTAATTTTATGGTTTTATCATTAAGTAAAAGTTATAGGTATATATGGTAAGGTTACAACGTCACAAAAACACTATTAGAATTAAGAGAAGACAAAAAAAAAAGGCCGTTAAGAATATTAAAGACTAATTTTGTCGTGAATCTGAATTTTATTTAAAAGTTTGCTGAGGATCAATAAGTTATTGTATATATATAAGGCGGGATTCAAATTAGTTAATAGTGAAATTATTTATGTTGTTAGAATTGCTAAGGAGTTGGAAAAAATGGGATAAACATCGCTATTAAGTCATTGTTAAACAATGTGTAAATATTCAATGGGTTAACGTAAAAGATAAGAAGTGAGTTCATAATTAAGTATATAGTGTTTCTACTAACATCGTCAATTACAAGTTTCTGAAAATCTAACCGGAATAACAGTATTTTTCTTTTTTTTTTTTAAATTTTTTTTTTGGGTCTATCTCAAACTTATTAACAAGCATTAAAGTTAGATATCAATCCAATCGTCCCACGTGACTTATACCAAATTAAACAAAGATATACTACCGTCCTGCAAATTAAATAAAAGTGAATGATCGTGAAAATGGAAAAGCACTTATCAATTAACATAAAGCAAAATTAGTGGAACAACCAAAACGCAATTATTATTATTGCCTCATTTCAATCGTCCCTTTGTATTGTTATGTTGATTTAACTCACTAAGTATAAATCAATTTGAATTTGTCGAGTAGTCAGCTCACTCGTCCGCTTAAGCAAGTGTCAGAGTTTCAAATTTCGCTTTGTACATCCAGTAATCCATTGGTCAGCGACAGACTCTTACATGAATCTCTGATCTGCGACGGATTAATTTTGAACCTGTCGAGTTGGAAAATACCGTAGACAACCAAACTCAATAAGAATCAGCCTATGTCATGTGTTATTCTTAAATAGCACTCCTTTTCCTAGCTAATAACTTATATGAACTAGCTTGAATAATATTACTAATGTTTGACTGATATCATATCTCGTTAAAGGTATGATATGCATTATTATTCAATCACTATCTCATAATATAAGCCTATTTGTTTTTAGAAAATTTTTACGCATTCAGTATTTAGTTAAGTTTTTTGCATATTATACCTTATATATACTTAAAAATCAACGTAATATATATTAGTTTAGTTTATTAAAAAAAACAAAATCTTCAGTTACATGTTTATTAATGTTTGATTTAATTTTGGTAAATTTTGGCAAAAATTATCTTCGCTTATAATTTAATCATGGTTGAATCGATAAGATATACATCTTATAAAAGAAAAAATATGAACAATGTAACTTAACTAAACTTAAATTAGTACAAATATATATGATTTTATCCAAACTTAAAAAGAGTGAAAGGAATATTGTAGCTAGCTAGGGTGGTTTTCTTAGTTGAGTATTGAAAGTAGGGTTATAGGGACAGTTTTGTTTTAGTGATGGAGATGGTTCCCCGGGACAATTAGCAAAATAATATTTTCTCTTTGTTTAGTTTTTTTTTTTTTTTTTCTTACGGTATTTTTCAATTCGACAGATTAAAAATTAATTTATTACGAATTTGAGTTTTATTTAAAGATTTGTCATTGGCTAATAAATTACTGCATACACAAAGTGAATTCAAATTTCTGATACTTATTTAAGTGAACAAATGAGTTGACCACTCAACCAATTTAAATTAATTATATTTAGTATTGGTTGAGTTCGTTTGATTCTTACCTTCTGACACCCTTGAATGGTCAGTTCATAAATAATGGACTTGACTATTATATAAGTTGTAGTGGTTATTTTATGTTGGTTTATTAGCTGAGATAAAATAGAAATGCATGGGCACAGAAATAGGGCTCATTTTTTTTATAGAGTAAAGTATCGTTTTTGTCTTCAACGTTTGGGATAAATCCTATTTGTGTCCTTAACGTTTAAATCATCCTATTTGTATCCCTAACGTTTGTAAAAGTGATTCAATGTTATCCTGCCGTCAATTACACATCATGAGCGCTTTAATTTGAGTTTTAAAATCTCTTTTCGAAGTTAGAATACAAATGTATGGGATAGAATCGATGATCTACTCCGAAAAATAGCTCATCAAATATTGAAACTAATTCCTACAACATTTACATAATTCACTTTTTAGGGACATAATTAAATCTAAACACAAATAGTGGGTATAATATTAAAATCGAACACATCCAAATGAGACCTAATTGAGAATGAATACATCCAAATAAGAATAATTAAAAAATATAATCTGATTTATTAGTATAATTGATAGTAGGATAGCATTGAATCACTTTTATAAATGTTAAGGATACAAATAGAACGATTTAAACGTTAGGGACACAAATAGAACTTACCCCAAACGTTAAGGACAAAAACAATACTTTACTCTTTTTTATATTGCAGGAGTGTGTGAGTTGTGCTTGATTATGGTGTATACAGATGTTAGACACAGGTGTGGGACAGGTTTTTCTGAACAATGACAGGAAAAAATCGGACCGTTTGAATTTTTTGTTAAAAAATTCGTTGACCACAAATCGGACCGTCCGATTAGCTTTTTTTTTTCTTAAAATCAAAACAGATCGTCCGTTTACACTTTTTGTTTTTTTTTTTCTTAAACTAAAAACAGACCCTCCGTTTAGAATTTTTGTTTTTTTAATTTTTCTTAAAATGAAAATGGACCCTCTGTTTTTAAATTTTTTTTAAATCAAAACGGACCCTCCGAGTTTTATTAAATTTTTTTGTTGTAGATACCCTCTAATCGGACCGTCCGAGTTCCTTGCTCTAAATTTCTCGATCCGATTTCAGCCTCCCGACACCACATGCAGGGAAAGCACCCCTATGCTCCATAACACTATATCACCCCACACTTTCCTCCGTATTAAAAATAAAAAGCGCTGAAATAGAGATAATTTTTTTTTTTTCTAAATTGTTTCTCGTTTTTGGTAGACAAAAAGAACTGGACACAATACAATATTCGTCTATTTTTTTAAACAGATTTATATACCTTTTAATGTCTTTCTCTCAACTATATATGTAATAAAAACAATCTTAATAAAAATAGCTGGAAATAAAACTAGAATTTTATATTTATTTTCTTAATTAGTATATTGTCAAAATATAAATGACATGGTAATATGCCATTAAATAACTTTTGGATTTATAAATGAGTCCCAATGATTTATATTATCCAACCACATTACAGTTTATGTAAAAGAATATCATTTTAACTTGTTTTTCTAACCGTGTAGCATGCTATCTAAACAAAATAATAGGGGGTTAAAAAAAAGTAAAATATTATCTTGATCTTTAATTTTATGTGAGTTTAATGTTGTTTCACCGTTAAATTGAACACAAATAATTTATATATTATAAAGAGTTAATAGCGTTCATTTTAGTGTAAATAAAATTGACCACCTAACAATATCACAAATATAAAAGTTTTTTTTTTTTATTTTGGAACATTGATAATTGATTGTTAGGATTTGAGATTCATACAAGAAAAAAATCGAAAAAAAAAAGTATTATAAGAACATTTTGGTTATGTTTCTCTAACACATAGCATTTAATTTCAGTGTAAATAAAATTGACCTACCAACAATATAAGTATATCACCAATATAAAAAAATTTTCTTTAATTTTGGAACATTGATGATTGTTTGTTATTAGGATTTGAGATTTTATACAAGAAGAAAATCAAGAAAAAAAAGTATTATAAGAACATTTTGATTATGTTTCTCTATCACATAAAAAAAGATATAACTTAGTTAGTAATAATGTTATTACAATTTGGCTAAATAACTAATAAGAATCTAGCCAACAACAAGTCAACAAATATTTTTAAATTATACTCCATACTAATTTATTGTCATTAATTAATTAATAATTATTAATTACAATTATTTAAAGTTGATTGATTATGAATTATTTATCTATTTTTTTTCATGTTATTAAAAGTAAGATTTAGTCAAAATTTTAAAGAACTAAAATAGTGCTTTATTAAAAAAAAAAATGAAAGTCCCACACATGGGTGTATGTAGAAGTCGTCAGAAAGAGATGTTTCTTAAATATGAAGTATATACCATTGCTTTCCATTTTTGTTTAATCTTTTTTTCTTCCTATAAATATTTATGACGTGAAATCGTTGTTTGATCAACAAAAGTACAATAGTTCATGGAATACTTGATATTTAAGAATTTATATAAAAATTAAATGTAAACAANAGCAAGTCGTTGTAGTATAGTGGTAAGTATTCCCGCCTGTCACGCGGGTGACCCGGGTTCGATCCCCGGCAACGGCGCATTAGATTTTTGGGTACTTTCTTTGTGGGCTCAGAAATCTGATGGACAAATATTATGGGCCTAACGAGTAACGAGAAACAAAAACAGACAGAATTTCTAGGCCCAAGAAAGAGGAATAACACTGTTAATGTTTCTAGATTTTGTGGGAAAAAAAATAAAAACAATAAAAATAATAAAATTCTATTTTTTGTTTTTATTTTTTTATAAAATTTTAAAAATAAAAAATACTGAGAACAGAAAATACTGAAAATAAAAATACAAACCAAATGCACCCTTAATTTTTTATTTCCATACTAAGAAATTTTTCTTCACATGCATCTATATTGCTG
>NC_029790.2:134411114-134411498 GCF_000816755.2 Arachis ipaensis | reverse complement strand
TTTATTTAGAATAGAAGTAAAACAAAAATAAATTTTTAATAAAATTTTAGAAATAAAAAATATATTTTGGTAAAGTAAGGGGTCATAGGCCCAATGTGTAACCAATTAAAGTGTTTGGGACTGGAAAGGCATGGTGTTGCTATCGTACAAGGCATGTTAAAGAGTCAAAAAGAAAAAAAAAAAGGGAAAACAAAATAGAAAGAAAGTGAAGATGAGTATGGCCCAAATATATATACAACATCATCATTACGCCAGCGGCAGAATTTTAAATAAACTCAAATTCATAATGCATTAGATTAAGAAATGTTATAAAAAAAAAAATTACTGAGGCCACTATTATTATTGAAAAAGTTTATTGAAATTAAGTGTTATAAAATGATAATA
>NC_029790.2:134407730-134410458 GCF_000816755.2 Arachis ipaensis | reverse complement strand
TTGTTTTTAATTATTTTTTATTACTAAACATTTTCATATCCCAATAATAATGTTTACAAAAAGACCAAAAATAGCCCAAAATTTATTTTTATTAACTTTTTTAATTACAAAACACATATTTATAGTTCTTCTTCTTACACTATTTTTTCGTCTGCGACAAATAATAATAATTGAATAAGATATGCATTAATTGCATTAATAGTAATAATAGAAAGTACATTTATAATATTCAAATTGTTTTACCAATCATATTATTTACTATTATCAATTTTATTAAATCTGGTAAATTTTCTTTCTTATTTTCAGCCTATTATGCATGTAATTTTTTTAATCTATTTCTTTTTTTTTCTTTTCTTGTTCCGTGTAGTGAAGATTAGGGATGTCCGCGGATCGGATCGGATATGATGTCCGCATTTTTTAGTGCCGGATCCGATCCGATCCGATCCGCACATTTGCGGATTAGATCGGATCAGATATCGGATATATCCGCATAATTAAACCTTCTCTTTTTAATCATATTTCTATGTAAAAGAATTCGATAAAAATATATCCATAATTAACAGAGTTTTACGATTAATATTTTTCAATTTTAAGATATGTATTTTTCGAATTATCTCACATATGTGTTAATAGATTATAATTTTAAATTATTTTAATATTTTTTAGTTAATATTTATATGTATATTTATTTATTAATTTTAATTTGATCAGTTAATAATTATATTTAATAATTTATTTTTATAATTTTAGTCTTTTTTTTGCTGTCAGTGTAATTTTTGTCTAATGTATATTAAACTTCAGGCTAAAGGAGAGAAACAACTACTTCAGAAAGGAGGCCTGGACTAGAAGCTAGCTAGGCCCAAAAGAATATTTGTCCAAAAAACACTCAAAAACACTTACAAAGATTACATTTTTTTTCCTCTACAACTCCTAAGCAGAGTATTCAACCCAATTTAATGACCATTTAAAAGAGTAAATTGGGGTTACAAAAACACTACAAATCCAACAAATAGTCACACCCCTATTCATAAAGTTATTTTTCAAAGTAGCTAATTAACATGATGACTTTATGATTGATTGGATTAAAATCAATATTATTATCGATGTAAATCTAAAGTCGTTCCAAATTCTAGGATTTTGTGTACCCATCCTTTTTGTGAAGTTTTTCGGCCATGCAACTTTTTTCTTGCTTTTATAACATACAATGCATCCACATGTAAGATGGGGACTAAGTTTGAATTTTGTTTATATGATATTGATAGAGATTTTTATCTTTTATTTCAACTAATAATTATCATATATGTTGTATTATTTTAATTTATTATTTAAGAAAAGTATGTTTAATATTATTTTAAGAGTAAATATATTTAAAAGAATAGAAAAAATAAATTTTATTGATATGTTTTTAATAAAAATAAGCTTTTAAAAATATTTTTGTGTTTTGCGGACATATCCGATATCCGATCCACAAATGTGATTCAACCTTAAAAACTGCGAATATTAGATCCGATCTGATCTGATGATTTTAGTGCGGATCGGATCGAAATTTTAACAATATCCGATCCGATCCGCGTTCACCCTAATTTTGACTTCTCATACAACATTCCTTTTATATATGTGACGTAATGAAGTATGAGAGCATGAGTTTTTACCAGAAGGAAATCTCACTGTTTTATTTTCTTTAAAAAATATAAAGATAAAAATTGTAATTGCTTTTCAATTCCTTAATGGAAATTGACTGGTAGGTAGGCTCCAATGCAAAGTCCAAACATTGGCAAAATAAAAGTCCACAAAAATTGAGACATGATGAGAATTTTGCTTTTGAAACGAAACCTTTGTGGCTTTTACACTTTCACACACTATATCTATATTCTCCTCATTTTTTTTATTTGTTTTTCTATGTGTATAAATGAGTCTACTCTAAGTCTCCCACTCAACACAAAACAATAATAAATAATCTTATGATTAGTTATTACAATTAATAAAACATAGAAATTATAGAACTCCTTCATCATCATCATCATCATGTCCAACAAATTGGTCACCTTCTTCATCACCTTGGTTCTTCTTCTTAGCTTCATCAGCTTAATCCATGCATCTCGTCCTAACTTTGCCTCACTCAATGGATTCTCTTCATTAAATAAGGTAATTAATTAATTAATTAATTCAGATGCCTTCTCAATTCTCTTATCAATTTTTGAAACTATGAAATAAATATATAAATTATTCTAATTCTTAAATTATTATCTAGTATTTATTGACTCTGAAGGCATACTATGAAAATTGTTATTATTATTGATCTTTATTTATTTTCTTATTATTACTTTGGGTTCATCATAACACTGGCTACTTTATAATTGATTATTGGGGGGTGTGAGAATAATTTTAATTTCCTTTTGAATGGAAGGATATTATTGTTGGTACTAAAGAAGCAAAAATGGAAGGTTTGGAAGAAGATGAGAAGAGTTGTGAAGGAACTAGTTCTGATAATGAAGAATGCTTGATGAGAAGGACCCTAGTTGCTCATACAGATTATATCTACACTCAGAAGCATCATCCAAAACCTTAATTAAAATTAAGTAAACTAGTATCATCATATCAATCAAACAAGAATAAATAATGGGAGTAAAAAGAATCTATATATAAATATATACTTATTTGTGTGTGTCATTCAGGTGCATATCTATACATATTCATCTCTTGTTCATAGATAAATATATTTTGTTTT
>NC_029790.2:134404787-134406627 GCF_000816755.2 Arachis ipaensis | reverse complement strand
AAGTGAACAAAAAATAAAAAATTTTAAAAATAAAAATATCTATAACTCAGTTAAAAAAAAAAAATTCAAAATTCAAAACTATTAATAAAACTCATCCTTAGTATGTTTCATACTGGATTATATTTTTGTTTAGCAATATACTATAGTATATTGACTGAATTTTGATTGTTATAGTATTGATTCTTTAACTTTATTTTTTTAATGGTTAAATAATAAATATAAGGAGTTAGAGAGTTAAACTTTCCTTTTACATATCAAAATGCCTTTAAAAACCGTCGCAAAACAGTTAAAAAACTGTCGCTATTTTTTGCTTCTCTTTTGGCGAAAATGTCTTTAAATTAAAACTAAACAAACACTTAAACGCAAATAAAGGGTTAAATTAACCAGTCCAAATGGCACAATTCTACTAAATCATAAGCTTCAAGACCCTTCTTCTCAAGCAAGCAACAAATAAAGGCACCAATCAATCATTCAGCACTAACCACAACAAATCTGAAGTAACATTCCACAAGATTAAACACTTTAATTAATCATATACTATATTATGAAATTACATATAAACTGTTAATAAATATATATAATTAAATGATTATATATCATACAAATATTAGAACAATCACTAATAATCTAAAACGAGAGCTAAACAATATATTATAATACACAATTAGTAGATCATTTCTGATTGTAAAAAATTTAAGCATCAATCATTTTAGTCATAAAATATATAAACCAACTCGATATTCATTAAATATCAGTATAAGTATTCAAAATGTTGTTAATACTAGCTATATAAAGAATTAGGCGTGTAAACAGTTTAATTAAATTCTTTTTAAAAAATAATTTAAATAATAAATAATTATATTAAAAATAGCTTATAAATAAATTATTTTGTATTTGAGTTTTTAGTTTTAAAAGTGTTTATTTTAAAAAAAATGTGATAAAAAAAATTTATTAGGAAGGAAGTCATTTTTTTAATAGTTTCTTAAAAATCTACAATTTGATTTAAAAAATTACACCAGACATTAATACTATTACTTTTCATAAGTCAAAGACTCAAAAATAATATTTTTAAAACTTCTCAAACGGACCTTAGTCATTTGAATTAATTTCTTTAAAATTGTTGATACTTGCATTTTTTTATATAAAAAATATTTTATTAAAAAAACATAATAATAACAACTCTCCATTCAATGTCGAATGTCCTTCTCATAAATATAAAACTCATGACTCATCAGATTTTATTAACAAAGAGGTGAAAACAATCACTTCTTTTCAATCTACAGTAGTTTAGCAATTAATATAAAAAAATGTTAATTAAGCACTACTGCACTAGTACTATACTAATACTAATCAAGTGGTAATAAGACCAAAGTTGGTGAGTGACCACAAGAGAGAGAATTAGACACTAAAATCCATGGTTTTCGAGTCAAACAAAGTCAACAGTTATGAGACAACAATTAGTGGTTCTCGTGATTAACATTATAATAGCATTAAGTTTACTATTATAGATTACTGAATTTTCAAAATGTAACATCATAATTTGTTTTCTATCTTAAAAAATCAAACCCTCAAATGTAACTATCATTTGTCCAACACCTAACTCTGATGATGCACAAAAGTAAAGGGAAGTGTCAAACACGGCTCTGTTATTTTGTCAACACTTTCATATAATGTTTTGTCCCTTGGGAAAAATCAAACTCATTTTTAAAATGTGAGGAATCTATCATTTTTTTTTCCTTTAATTATTCAACAAAAGATTTGGATGGTGGTTTCTTTTTAATTTTTTTTGCTTTTAGTTCTTATATTTAAATATTACCTAAATCAATACTTATTACTAATT
>NC_029790.2:134404251-134404633 GCF_000816755.2 Arachis ipaensis | reverse complement strand
GAACATTTTTAATAATTAACTTATTCTAATAGTCTTTTAGAATAATTTTTCTTATATATTTTATTTTTTTAAATAATTATTGCTGCTTAACTTCAACTTGTGAATAGTAGCTGATTATTTTTGTCTACTCCAATGTTGGAAGACTTGTTCCAAGTTGTGCCGAGTTTGATAAATAACAACTCGAAGTATAAGTAGGTGCTTCCATTTAAAGATTTGTCGTTGGCCAACGAATTGTTACATATACATGGCAGAATTTAAACTTCTGATACTTGTTTAAGCAGACTAATTACTAATAAATTAACCAAATTTGGTCTCTAATTAGTTAATTAGTTAATTATCACACCAACAGTTTCCTCCTCCTTCTTCTTCTTTTTTTTTTTTT
>NC_029790.2:134398357-134403295 GCF_000816755.2 Arachis ipaensis | reverse complement strand
TAACCATGAAGTGTGAATAAAGCCAAGCCTTATCCTACTAACTTCTTATAATTGCCAAATTAAAAAAAAAAACTTCTCATTAGAAAATGGGGGTACGTAGTCTAAACTATTTTGGGTTGCATATATTTATTTCAATAGGAACTTGGCCCAAATCATAAACATAGAGAAAAACTTGTCTCAAACTAAAAATAGTTGTACCCCAAAAAAAAAAGAAATTAACTCTAACTCTAGTTCTCTACCTAGCAAATAATCGATGCGGACTATACCAATTTTTTGTCTATCTTAAAAAAAAAAAGCAAAACTTTCTAAGGACAAAGAAATTGACAAATTCTTTTCCATTATTACTATTATTATTTTGCATGAATCATTGATTTGATTCATTTATAATTGCATATGAACATATTTTTTATGTGTTCCGGCCCAGCCCAATAAGAATTATGGGTCCGCTTACAGACTACCGACTCGTCGGGTATTCAACCCGCATCTAGAGGCCAGGTGACTTACGTGTCACTTCATATCCTACTGAAAAGATCTGAACAACTAGCAGAAACTTTCAAACGGACGAGCCTAAAATAAAGGGTCCATCCGAGCACATAATATAAATAGGGAGCGACCTATTCTTTTCCAAAAATACGTTACCTTTTACGCTAATTAGCCATTGTATTGTACAGACACTAACTTTAATATCAGAGTGTCCTTACAGGTGGTCCCATCCGCTCATTCACCGACGACTCAAACAACTCTTCTCTTTGTAGAGCTCGCATTTAGGTCTAAATTCTCCTTCATAACCAGTTGCTCCAGACCCGATTCCATCTGAATCGCCATTCACCCGATCAACCGAACACTATAGAATCTATTATCTTCACCAATTATTCAAAATTAATTCAGGACTTATAAATGATAATAGCATCCATCTGATGTGTGTGCCTGCGTGGTGTCACTATCACAATTTAAATGATCAAATGAAGTTATAAAATTATATATATATAATTAGAAATCAAGTTAGCAAGAAAAAATATGAGAGGTCTAGACACATCTATAATGTGTGATTAATCACTAACCACCATGTGATTAATGCTTTTCCTTTGCATGGAGTTATGATATTATATTTGATGTTAAATATGATGTGCATTAGTAACTAACTCGCCATCTATTATTCTATGAGTGGGTAGGAAAAACTCTTAATAGTATTTGAGTGGAGTTAACGATATATGACAAATCATATCATTCGCCTTAATTCATTCGTTATTTGACATTTCATAATTCATAATAATGAATTTCATTTATTTCAAAATTCAAAAATTAAAATACTAAGTGCCTTACCTCTTTATGTTTGGTAAATAAAAAAAAATATATATACTTGTTATTTTTAGTTTATGTTTTCTAAAGTAAAAACTTTTAATATAACCAATATTTAATTGATTATTTTTTTATTACATTACTACAAATTCAATATAAAAAAATTAATGTCTATTTAAACATTATAATTCTATTTTCAATGGATTAATTAAATTGTGAATTTCATTTGTTTATTATTCAGTCACTTTCTCTATCCTTAAAATATTTAAATAAGATCTAAGTGAATATATCAACTTTGGTGTGAAAAAGAAATCCAATTCTCTCTTATTATATATGTATGAATTTCCTGTATAAGAGAAATTATAAGGTGATTAATTATTATACACAACCTATAAATATAAAGTTCACAACCATAAAATAAGAGACTCTGGTTAGAATTAGTTGGAAATTGGAATGAAAAATTTGAGTTTGGTTCAGTGGCCCTGTCACTCTCAAACCTATTAAGGAAGGTGACACATTATTGTTTCAAATTTGAAATATGCATGAATTGATTGCCATAAATTCTATTCAAATAAATGGAGAGACATAACAACAGTCTCCAGATTTTGACCAAACCTAAACCCACCTCATCCAGATTCTTTCACCATGACCATTTACCTTTTCTCGAAAGGACAAATATTATTATTATTATTATTATTATTATTATTATTATTATTATTATGAAAAAAGTATATGCTTGTGACCTTTGGCCTCATCCATCTTCAATAAAATAAGATAAGATCTATCTTTATTTGTTTGTTAAGTGTCTAAATCTTTGGACTTATTAGTCATGTGTCTCTTATTATTTGTATTTATAAATTTTCAGTTGATTTTCTTGAAAATAAATTCCTTGTAATGTTTGAGGCAATTTAACCAAAAATAATATCCAATTGTGAAATATTCATGATTCTATTCTAAATTTCTTTTCTTTCTATTTTCTAAGAGCTTAATTCTTTAATTAAAGGGAGAACTAACTAGGAATCTTCACAACATTAAACACTGTAGAGTTCGGGTTGCACAGTGCAGGAAACTAACATTGAAATTTTTATTGCAATTGTTATAAAAACAAATTCAAATGAATTGACCACTAAGTAATTACCACCATGGATAAGATTAAAGTGGGGCACTAAAATATCATTTTTCTATAATGTCACAACTCAGATTCCCATCATCTTATTTAGTTTATTTTTTTATTTTTTTCCCTCAAAGCCACACAAGACACAACATTATCTGCTGAATTGACCAGTTTGAATATTGGAATCAATGACAGCTAGTATGCTGCTGATTTCAATTCCAACTAGATTAAAGTTTCTCTAAGATTAATAAAAATGTGTAAAAATAAAATGGAAGAAATCTGAGTTTCAAAAAGCTATGAACAATAGTTGGGTGTATATGAGCTATTAAAGCATTTCTCTTTTTTTAAAATCATTGTATTGTTGTGATAAGCAGACATTTAGATATTGAGAATTCAAACTACACCATAGATTAACAATAGGTAGAAAAAGAAATCTGAATATCAAAAAGATATGAACAATAGTTAGGTGTATTGTGGTAAACATACAATTGAAATCAATATATTACTAAATTAGTAGAGTAATTCAAAGTACACAAAACTAGTTATATTATACACCATAGATTAAAATTGCTCTAAGTTTAAGAAGAATAGGCAAAGACCAAAGAAATCTAAATTTCAAAAAGATATGAACAATTACATGAAGCTATGAACAAATTTCTATTTTATTTTTCATTGTATTGTTGTGGTAAGCATACACTTTGAAATCAAGATATTAGCAGAGTAATTCAAACTGCACATTTTCAAGAACTCAGAAGACATCTGCTTCAACACTGGATTGCATCCACTCTGAATCACTAGCAACAGCTTTGGTGCCAAACCAGCTTCCACTGCCTGTGATGCACATTCTTCAGGGGCAATCTTGTAAATAGCCAACAATATTGACAATGCAAATTGTGTGCAATTCTCTGAGACTCTCATCAACAACTTCACCACATTTGGAACAATCTTTGGACATTGCTTCAATGCTAAAATACCCTCTGGAATTGTTGACAACAAATCAAGAACATAGAGTGCTATCTCTAAGCACTCATTGTTCCAATTTGGTAATAACTCAATCAATTGAGGAATTGTTCCTATGCTTACCACTGAGCTTCTAACTGATTCATATGATGAACATATAGATTTGAGTAATTTGAGACCAATTAAGACCCCATTTGGGTGTTTCTTATCCCTAATTAGCCTCAATAACCCAACCAAAAGACTCAAACTTGAAACAATCTCATAATTTTGGATGTCGTTTTTACCTTCCATCAGCAGAATTTGAATCAACTTTGCACAATTCATCTTGGTCTCAATTGTTCCCTCATTCATGATATCAACCAACAATGACACCTTAGCTGGATTCACCAAATCCCTCTTCAACTCAGAACTCAAATCAAAATTCACAATTATCCCAATTGCTTCTGACCCAACAGCATGTGAAGTAAATGGACCCAAAAGTGAAGAAACCAAAGCAACCCCATTATTCTCCAGCACTGATTTCCTTGCTTCAACATGAGATTCAACAAGTTTGTGAAGTTCCTTAAGAGCTCTAACTCTAGCTTGACCCTTAACCTTCTTGAGTGTGTCCAAGAGTTCGGAAACCCTACCTTGAACATCCTCCAATTTCTTCTTCATGGCTATGTACTTGTGAGAGAACCAAGTGAGGATCAAGTGGCTGAGAGTGTTGTTTGGTGTGAGAGAATTACCACCATCATCATCATCCCAAAGCTCTTGCATTGTTATGGGGCAAGTTCTGTGGCCAAGTGAGAACCATTTGACGATGTTGGATCTTTCATAGGTTTGGCCAGTTGAAAGTGTCACTGGCTCTTGCATTGGCTCAAGTGAAATTGGACAAATGAACACTGCAGGAACGTCATCAATGCCTGTTGAAGATTCCATTTCCTCAATCATCACCTTCAGCTCCAATTTCTCAGCAACTTTCAACAGGGCCTTATTATCTAGACCCAAAAAAGCATCAAGCTTTGAAGTTTCTTTAGATGGTTGATACTGTGGCATTTTAGCAAACACCTAATAGGCAAGTATCCGTTTCTGTTGTATTCGCCAAAAAAAAGGCAAACTTGAGAATGGAATTGCTGAAATGGAAGCTCAAGAACACTTCCAAGGAATAAAATTTCCGTTGAACAATGAAGAGAAGATTTCCAATTAGAAGATGAAGAAGCGTGTGGTGTGGAAAAGAGAGGAAAAAAAGGCTACAGAGATAATCAAACTTGCTTTTTCTTTTCTTTTTTTCAATGGTCAAAAAGTGCCACCTTGCTGATTCATCATCAAAGACATGATTGAAGGGTGCATTTTCTTTTTCGCCCTCTAACGCTTGATATTGAAGCTCCCTCAACAAGGAAAATATGATAAGCAAAAGAGAATAGAACAGAACAAAAAGGTTTCAACTTTCAACAAAGAAGAAAACTGAGTGAGAGCCTTGGGAAGCTATGGTGGTCCAGAACTTGAATACCAGGGTAAATAATGCGTTTTCTGTCGCGGTTTACATAGTTTATGAAAAAAATGTATTTTAATATCTGTTTCAT
>NC_029790.2:134396913-134398352 GCF_000816755.2 Arachis ipaensis | reverse complement strand
TTTTTTTAAATGACCACAAAATTTTTATTAAACAATATTTTTTTAGTGTTTGATCTTTAATTAAAATTGGTTAGACTTTTTGTTTTGAATTAATGAAATATATTTAGGTGACATATTAATCGGTTAATTTATTCTTTAAGTGCTAATTAAATTGACAAATTTTTTTATTGAGAACTTTTTTGTATTTTAGATCATTGTTAGGAATTATTTTTTATATGTATAGAGAGAAAGTAACAAGAAACTTGATAAGGGTAGAAATTTTTAAGTGGAGTCATCTATTACGAAAAAAAAAACAATTAGTAACCATATAGATTGTGTTCATACTAATAAAATAAAGATATAAAATATGAATGCTTTATTTATTTAAATTTTTTATAATGGTAGAAAATATAAGAAATTTATGTTAAAAGACACGTGTATATTTAGTTCAAGTTATTTTCAAATTGTAAATGTAAGATGTTGGATGGTGAATTGCAATAACCTAAATTATAACGTAATTAAGTCTAATGGTGGGTTTATGAAACCATCACCCATATTCAAAATTAGATTATTAAAGATTATTGAGGGAAAATAAGAGTTGTTTTCAGAAGTGATTGGCTACTAGTTTAGCATGACCCTGCAACACACGTGCAGCCATTGAGCTTTTGAGTCAGTGTCACAGATTTTCAATTTTTTATTTTCTTTTTATATGAAAGGAAATGGAAAGAAAAGGGTTAATAATACTTTTTGTGTGGGACCTTGTGGCCCCAAAAAGGGACAATCTTGAACTTGAAGACGCAACCTGGGACAGATAGTCAAAAAGGTAAGTGGATTCCATCAAAACAAAAATTCAAGATTCACAATTGTATTTAAAAATTTTTGAAAAAAAAAAAACACTCTCTTTCTAGATCCTGAATTTTTATTTTTTTAATAAATAAATAGATTTATATGAAACAAAAATTTAAAAAACATTATCATTCTCTTTGCTCTTTACACTTATACTTTTGTGTTGTATTTGATTTTTCAAAGAAATTGACAATAATTGCACTTTCTCTTTTTTTTTTTTTTTTTTATGTTTTTGACTGGAATATTGAATAAATATTTTTGTAAGACCAACTTTTTGGGCATTATCATAACACATTCACTTTTTCTTAATAGCGGATATAATTATTTTTTTTTCAATTGCTTGAATTTTGTGAATACAATACAATTCAATTCAAATACATGTTCCTTGATCTCACTTACAGTAATAAATAATCAATTTCCAGCACAAAATTAGAGGAGGACCACAAAGGTGGTGCACAAGCTTGATGGCCATAGAACATGGACATTAATTAGTTGGTCCCCAAAATTTTGTTCCTTTTTTTAATACTAGTCTAGAAAATAAAATTAAAACTTTCTATATAATTTTTTGTCTGCATTCAATATTACTAAAAATATCAAATTTTATTTTTTTTTTA
>NC_029790.2:134396424-134396727 GCF_000816755.2 Arachis ipaensis | reverse complement strand
AAGCAGTCAAGCAAGTGCACGAAGACATATCTCCTTTTATCTTTCTAGTTTCTATCAATAAAGTGGTCAAACCGTCAAACAGTCAGAAAGGCAAAGAATGCATGCATATAAGAAAGCAATTAATTATTATGTACCTATAAAAAAAGTGTTAATTATTTAAAGATTTAGCTCATATGTATTTTCAAAACACATGATAAAATTTATAATTAATTTTATAATTTAAATTTTTAATATATTTATTGTGTATTTATTAAGATATTTTATTTAAAATTTTTTATTATTAACAATATTTAGGACACATAT
>NC_029790.2:134387526-134396263 GCF_000816755.2 Arachis ipaensis | reverse complement strand
TAAATTTAAATTAACAATACAATATAAATACAAATTTATACTAGATGTCTATTTAATGATTTGTGCGTTGTAACTTTAATGAAATTTAAAAAAGTAAATTTTGTAGGTATATAAATAAAAGTATGGTCTTAAACAAAGTACACACAACAATAACATAAATACTTCTCTTTATATATACATCTAATATACGAAAAATTAATATATACGAATCATCTTAGTCATATTGAGACAATAATGTTAGTGAATATTAAAATTTTTATTTATATTTTTTATTTTATATTTATTTTTTTCGTTATTTATTTATTTTACAACATATTATTAGCCCAAGGCTCTGATAAAAATTTAAGAAGACACAAGTAATAAATTTTTATTATGTTAAAGTTCTCTCATCTTGAATTTAGGTTAAATATTTTTTTCGTCTCTAAGGTTTGAGGTGAAAATCGAAATCATCCCCAACCTTTTTTTGTTATTAAAATCATCCTCAACGTTATAAAATATTATAAAATCGTTATTTTCTACTTCAATTATATTTTTTTGACCAAATTATCCTTAATTATTAATAAAAATAATATTAAAAAAAAAAAACAAAACCCCACCCCACCCCCCCCCCCCCCACCCCCACTCCCCACTCCAAACGCCATCTCCACCACCATCATTAGTTTTCAATCTCCACTATCATTGTCCTTCACCTCCATTTTATCTCCATTCGTTTATCATCTTCATCATTCACTACTGTTCAATCTCATTCATTCACCAGTAAACCACTAAACCCCACCCACCCACCACTACATGCATCCAGTCACCTATACTTCTACCTTCATTCCACCACAATCTCTTTCTCATAATCCACCAATATTACCAACAGCAACTATAGAAAAAAAAAAGACATAAAAAAATAATAATTAATTTATTCCACAACAATTTTCTTCTGTTAACAACAACAATCACAATAATTAATTTATTCATTATTCATTCCAATTAATAGTTAAAAAAAAAGAACACAATGAACAAGTCCTCCATAGTCCATCGAAACACTAAACCTCTAAGACATGCCAACAACAATATCTGCCCCCAACTCACCAAGAGCCTACAGTGGGTGCCAAGAGATCAGTGGCCATAACAACCTTAATCCCATGAGCATGTGCCTTCTTGATACTCTCCATAGTTCAGAGTCTCACCATCTTCAACCTAACAAAATCAAAGCCACCGTCTTCATGACCCACCGTCACATAAAAACAGGCTACCTTTACGTAGTTGTTGATGTCATCTTCTACGCTGAGGAGGCGCCGACAGTTGTTTCGTCGGGGGAACGGACGGCAAGGGGTGGGGTTTATGCGGGATGGGGCTCCCTTCGTGGTGGATGTGGTCGTCGTTGTCGGCGAGTTGATAGGCGGCGGCTTACCGCAGATGGAAGCTCTTTGGCACCGGTTGGGAGGCGATGGCACAACTACGTGGATGAGAGAGATGAGAAGTTAATATATCAGCTCAAGACTTTGATAAAAATTTAAGAAGACACAGGTAATAAATTTTTATTATGTTAAAGTTCTCTTATCTTGAATTTAATGTTCTTGATATATCTGAAAATAACTACTTATCATGAATATTAGATACCAAAATTCATCTTGATTCAATGGATCTTGGAAATACCATTAAGATTGAAAATAAAGCATCCCAAAAATACAAAGTCAAAGCCATGATCTTCCTTTTTTCTCATCTTGATGAAGAATTGAAAAATAAATATCTCACATTAAAATATCTTGCAGATCTGTGTAAGAACCTTGAAGACAGGTATAATCATAAAAAAACAGCGATACTTCCTCAAACCTGATATGAGTGGACACACTTGTATCTATAGGATTTTAAATCCATAAATGAATACAATAATTCAGCGATGTTTCGAATTACTTAACGAATGAAATTATGTGAGAAAAGATAACTGATATTGACATGTTAGAGAAAACTTTCTCGACCTTTCCATGCCTCGAATGTGCTCCTACAACAGCAATATCGAGAAAAAAATCTTAAAAATATTTTGAACTAATTTCTTGTCTTCATGTTGCTGAACGAAACAATGAATTGATTTTAAGAAATCATGAAAAATGCTCAGCTGGTGTTGTCTCATTTTCTTAAGAAAATGTGGCAAATTATAACCCTAGAAGAGGTAAATGGTAAGTCTTTAGTAAGAAGAAATATTATGGAAGGAAGAAAAATTATATTCACAAAAAAGAATATCACCAGAAATAGGATAAAGAAAGAAATAATGAGTAAAATAAATCAACAGATGATGTAGAAAAGGGTCATTGATCACGTACCTATCGTACCCTAAGGTACTTAGTTGATCTTTATCAAGCATTATTTTTAATGAGAAAGGAATGGGGATAAATTTTAATTCAAATGATGTTGTTGAAAATTACACCACTCATTATGAAGTATCTGATTTCTTTGAGAATCATGAAAGAAATATTGATCATTTAATCAATGATGAAAAAGTTTAATATTTGGGTTCGTTAAGTACTTATGTCAATAAATAATATAAGAAATTTCTTGTTAAATTTTATTTTCTATGTATTTAAATTTTAAAGTCTCATTATGATGTATCTGATTTCTTTGAGGATCGTGAAGGAAATATTGGTCATCTGATCAATGATGTAATAGTTTAATATGTGGGATTGTTAAGTATTCATGTAAATAAATAATGTAAAGAACTTCTCGTTACGTTTTATTTTCTATACATTTGAATTTCAAGTATGATTTATATAAATAATGTTTAATAAAATATTTATAGGGTAAAGTACTAAATTGGTCTCATACGTTTGGACGTAATCCTGTTTTAGTTCTTAAGGTTTAAAGTGTCCTATTTGAATCCAAAAAAATTTCATTTAATTTCAATGTAGTCCCACCATGAGGTCAAAGTTAAATAATTAACGGAATGTTCTACATGAAGAACAAGATCAATAATTTGGAGAACAAGTACAAGCTGCAGAGGCACAAAATTAACCGTGGATGCATCAATACATTTATTTATCGTTCTCTTTAGTTCTACACAAAATATTTCATTTAAATTATAAGAAAAATGATAAATAAATGTATTGATGTATTCACGGTTAATTTTATGTCTCTCGAACTTGTATTTGTTCTCTAGATTATCGATTTTGTTCTTGTACTGCTGTCATGTAGGACATTCCGTTAATTATTTAACTTTGACTTCACAGTGGGACTACATTGAAACTAAATGAAACTTTTTTGGATTCAAATAGGACACTTTAAAACTTATGAACCAAAATAGAATTACGCCCAAATGTAGATGACCAATTTAGTACTTTACCCAATATTTATATTTGTTTTTAAGAATTTTAAAATTACTAAACATGTCAAGTTCTACAATAATAATAATAATAATAATTTTTTAGTATATGATACTATTTTTATGTACAGTATTACTTAGACAAACCGTTCCAATCAAGAATACAATTTTACTGTGCATGTATTTTTATTCACTTTATGTTACAATCATCTTATTATTATTTGTCTTCGGAAAAAAAAGCAAAGACATATAACGAAGATGTTTGCCTTGCGGATAGTGCATGTTCGTATACCATTTCCAAAAGTAATATATATTTTACTCATCTTATACCAAAAGAACGAGTTAATACCATTATTGGCTCAGGTAATGTAATAGAAGGCCCTGAAAGAGCTATAATTTTGTTTTCTGGATGAACAAAATTCATAATAAGTAATACACAACTTTCTACTAAGTCTCTAAGGAACTTGTTGAATTTTAAAGGTATTGGCCGAAATAGATATCATATTGAAATAATGAATGAGAAAAATTATGAGTACTTATGTATCACAACTTATGATTTAAATAAAAAGGTTATATTAGAAAAGTTACCCCCATTTTTTTCTAAGTTATATTATACTAAAATCAGTACAATTAAATCACATACCATTATAAACCAGAAGTTTATTATCCTAAATGAATTTATAATTTGGCATGATCGATTAGGGCATCCTGAAACAACCATGATACAAAAAATTATTGAAAACTCCCATGGACATTTACTAAAGAGTTAGAGAGTTCTTCAATCTAGTGAATTATGTTGTGCTGCATGTTCTTAAAAAAAGTTAATTGTAATGTTATCACCAGTAAAAATTAAGTTTAAGTCTCCTGAATTTCTAAAAAGCATGCAAAGAGATATATGTGGACCAATTCATCCACCATGTGAATTTTTTAGATATTTTATAGTCCTAATAGACGCATCCTCGAGATGGTTACATGTGTACTTATTGTCTTCTCACAACTCAAATTATTTGATTAAAAGCACATTTTTCAAAAAAACTAATCAAAACAATTCGCCTTGATAATACTGTTGAATTCACTTCCCAAACCTTTGATGCTTATCGTATAGTTAACAAAATAAGTGTTAAAAATTCAGTAGCTCATATTCACACATGAAATAGGTTAGCAGAATCACTTATTAAACGCCTCAAAGTTATTTTACATCCTCCAATACTTATTCGCTTAAGTCCAACAAGTTACCACCAATTTTCTCCTCTACAATTAACTTTTGGTTAGCAGCCAAATATTTTCCATTTGAGAATATTCGAGTATGTGATATATGTTCTGATTGCCCTGCCTTATCGCACCAAAATAAGACTCCAAAGAAAATTACGGATATATGTTAGATATGATTCTCTCTATGGTGAGGTATTTTGAGATACAAACAGGAGATGTGTTTAAAGCCTGATTTGCATATTGTCATTTTGATGAATCAATATTTCCAATATTAGGCAGAGATAATAAGCCACTTGAGAAAGAACTTAATTAAAATGTATTATCATTAATGCATCTAGATCCATGATAAGGAGAATGTGAACTAGAAGTTCAAAAGATTATACATTTGCAAAGAATAACAAATGAATTTTCTGATAAATTTTCTGATACAAAGAGGATAACTAAATCATATATACCAATTGAAAATGTCCCAATTCAAATTGATGTCCCAGTCGGACAAATAGCCACCGAAACAAATTCACGTCAAAAGCATGGTAGGCCTGTTGGTTCCAAAGACAAAAATTCTCGAAAAAAGAAAAGAGGTAAATATTATTCCCGTTGAAAAAAGATAAAGACATAGTACAGACAACTGTAGTTGTCCAAAATTCTGATATAATTTTGACGCCAGAAGATGTTCAGTTACCTAAAAATTATGAAAATTGTGAAAATGATGATCTCAATAAATTATATCTTTGGAGGAGAAAAATGGAACCAAAATAAAATAATTATCAATAAAATATTTGCATATAATGTGGCATTACACATCATGCATGAAAGTTACGATCGTGAGCCAAGAACATTCGAAGAATGTCGACAAAAGAATGATTAGCCAAAATGAGAAGAAGATATGAAGGTTGAGTTAAACTCACTTGCAAAACGTGAAGTCTTTGGACTTGTAGTCCGTACACCAAAAGATGTAAAATCTGTTGGATACAGATAGATATTTGTAAGAAAACGAAATGAGAAAAATGAAATTGTACGCTACAAAAATTGACTTGTGGCACAAAATTTTTTACAAAGACCCAGTATAAATTATGAAGAAACATATTTTTCCGTAGTAGTTGCAATAACATTGCATTATTTGATCAGTTTATCTACATACTATAAACTACATATGCATCTAACGGATGTGGTGATAACATATTTATACGGATCATTAGATTGTGATATCTATATGAAAATTCCTGAAAGACTAAAGATATCTAAACAGTCCAATGAATATTCGCAGGGGTTATACTCAGTCAAATTACAAAGATCTTTATATGGTCTAAAGCAATCGGACGAATGTAGTATAACTGTCTTATTTAGTATCTGGCTCAAAACGAATTCAAGAATGATGATATCTGCCCATGTGTTTTTATAAAAAAAAATCTGCATCTAGATTCATTATAATTGTTGTATATGTTGATGATTTAAATATAATTGAAACTCTTGAAGAGATTTCAACAATTATAAAAGCTATAAAAGAAGAGTTTGAGATGAAAGATCTCGAAAAGACTAAATTTTGTCTCGACATACAGATCGAGCATACAAATAATGGGATTAGGGGTGAACGCGGATCGGATATGGCCAAAATTTCGATCCGATCCGCACATTTGCGGATCGGATTGGATATCAGATATATCCGCAAAACACAAAAATATTTTTAAAATCTTTTTTTTATAAAAAAATATCAATAAAATTCATTTTTTCTAAAATATGTTTGATCGAGCATACAAATAATGGGATTAGGGGTGAACGCGGATCGGATATGGCCAAAATTTCGATCCGATCCGCACATTTGCGGATCGGATTGGATATCAGATATATCCGCAAAACACAAAAATATTTTTAAAATCTTTTTTTTATAAAAAAATATCAATAAAATTCATTTTTTCTATTCTTTTAAATATGTTTACTCTTAAAATAATATTAAACATACTTTTTTTAAATAATAAATTAAAATAATACAACATATATGATAATTATTAGTTGAAATAAAACATAAAAATAATATTTACTTATTTATTTATTTTTTTCTGCGGATACGCGGATATGCGGATACCAACACAAAATCCACAATCCGATCCGATTAGTGTGTGGATCCGATCCGATCCGAAAGCCTTGCGAATTGGATCCATATCCGCAATTTTCGGATCGGATTCGGATAAACACCGCGGATATGCGGATCGAATCCGATCCATGAACATCCCTAAATGGGATCTTTATTCATCAAACAACATATACATAAAATATTTTGAAAAGATTTCATATGGATAAATTATATCCATTAAGTACCCCAGTGATCGTAAGATCTTTGGATGTGGAAAATGATCAATTCTAGTCTAAAGAAGAAAATGAAGATATCACTGGTTCTGAAGTACCATATCTTAGTACTATTTAAGCACCAATGTACCTTGCTAATAATACAGTGTCTAACATATCTTTTGCTATGAATTTACTAGCAAGGTATAGTCCATCTCCAACTAAAAGACATTGGAATGGAATCAAATAGCTTTTTCTATATCTTCATGAAACAGTTGATATGGGACTATTTCATTTATATGAATCCAAGTCACAATTAGTTGGTTATGTATGCAGGATATTTGTATGATCCACGTAAAGAAAAATCTCAAACAGGATATCTATTCACATATAGTAATACAGCTATTTCATGGAGATCTACAAAACAGACAATAGCAGCAATATTCTCTAATTATGCTGAAATACTAGCGATATATGAAGCAAGTCGCAAGTATTTTTGGCTCAAGAGTTTAATCCAATATATTCTATCATCATGTGGACTGACTGATAGGAAAATAGCTCCAACTATTCTATTTGAAGATAGTATAGCATGCATTGCTCAACTTAAGGATGAATACATCAAAGGTGATAGAACAAAGTATATTTCTCCTAAATTCTTCTTCACTCATCATAACCTTCAAAATCAATGAACAATTGATGTTCAACAGATCTGTTCAAGTGATAATCTAACAGATTTATTTACAAAGCCACTTTTAAAATCCTCCTTTGAAAGATTGATACATCAGATTGGGATGCGTCGACTTTGAGATATTAAATAATGTCGACAAGAGGATGATGTTGTACTCTTTTTTCCTTAATCATATTTTTATCCCTATTGGATTTTTTTTGACAATATTTTTAATGAGGTAGTTCTCAAAGGATATTATACTATTTTTCCTTCACTAAAACTTTTATCTATTGGATTTTTCTTTAGTAAGATTTTAATAAGGTATCCTAAATGGACATCTAAAAGAAGCGTTGTAACATGAATAGATATTCATTTAATGACTTGTGACTTTTTACGTTATATGGGGACTTAGTTTTTCTATGATGAAAGATTCAAGTTCTCAAGATAAAGTAAACTTAACGAAATTTGAAAAGTAAATTTTGTACGTATATAATCTGAGACAAAATACATATACACCCAACAATAATATAAATACTTCTTTCTATATGTCCGATGCAACATATAAAAAGTTAATATATATGAATCATTTCACAAGTTATTAATGTATTTATATATATATATATGTATTTTAATTTATTTATAATAATAATAACTGAATTTAATATATACCTAACATTATTATTTTTTTAATACTTGTTATCTGAATTTTGGAATTGGAATATTTTTTTATATCTTACATTTGATTGTTTCCTCATTGTAAGATATGAATAATTTAACTTTTTAAGCCTATATTACTATCCACCACTCCTTTGGTGGGATTCAGATTATTTTTTCCAACATACTCCTCTATTAATTTGTTTTCTTATATCATTTGAATATTTGATGTATTAGAAATTCAATGTATAGAAATAATATATCTAATAAAATTGAATTTGTAATAATGTAAGCGACAAATAAAAATAAAACAAATAATAGTATATACTTAAAACATTTTATATTCAAATATCGAAGTTTGTACACCAATGCCTTAAACAATCAGGCAGAGAGAAAACGTACAATTCAATTAAGTCATGGCTAGCTACTATGCATTCTTGCATTTAATTTTCATTTTGTTGGTCAAAAACTCGTTCATTTATTACATGGATATATAATACACCAAATAAAGAATAATACTATATATTTAAATTTTTTTATAAGTCAAATTTAATTAAGTTAAATAATAAAATTTGAAATAATATTAATTATAATTAATATTTATTGTATTAAATCAA
>NC_029790.2:134373039-134387414 GCF_000816755.2 Arachis ipaensis | reverse complement strand
AGATGTGACGATCTTTTCCCCAAAAGAAAAAACAAAACGGAAAAGGGCTCTTATATCTTCAATATTTATTAGATATATTAATAGATATTAATGTATTTATTATCCACTTTTATAAATTAAATGTGATTAATAATTACGAATAATAGATTAATTTAAGATAACTTTTTTATTTTTTAGTTGAAAAGTTTTTAGTTCAAATTTTGAAAATAGACTTACTATACATAAAATTTTTTTTGCTTACAAATTATATAAGTTGGGCCAAGTCCAACAAAAATAACCTTCACATATGCGAGCATGTAAACACACGCTAACTCAACGGTTTTAGTAGCGCGCTCATTTACCATTATAAAAGACAGTTCTTCTTCTTCCTAAATCAAAATCATAATCCTAAAAATTGAAATGACGCTCGAAATCTCTAAGAAATTGTCAAAATTGTCGCTAATTAGAAAATATATTCTAAATATAGTTGGAATAAATTAATCACAAGTATAGATATTTGAATATGTAAAATTTAGTGAAAAACTTGATGATGATTGTAAACCCCATTAAATTAGTAGATAATTAGTCAATAAATTAGTTTTTAAGAAAGAAGATTAGAAATGTAAATATTATATTAAATTAGAATAGAGCTCATCGAAACGAAAATTTTGGCACTAATTTCAAAGAAAACGGCCCAAAATTCGACCGAACAGGCTGAACCGGGCCCAAACTAGGCCCGCGGGCCCAACCAGACCAGCCCATTAAATGAGCTTAAAGCTCATTTCTTTCTTTATACGCAGCAGAAGCAGCAACGTAAATGGGGGAAGGAGAGGAGAAGCGTACCAAAACCTTACCGTAACTTCAACCCGCCGTAGCTTCTCCGTTCGAGTTCTGATCACTACACTGTTTGCGGTCACGCGTCCACCGCGTAGAGCTCTACGTTTCTACCGGAACAATTTTATAGGTAACTTGTTTTTCTGTTCCCAGCCATCTTTTCCCCAATTTTGAAAAATTAAGTGGGGATATTGAATTTCTTTGTTCTTTGATGTTTTAGATCTAATTAGCTTGAGAAAAACGTTCACTCTTTCTTATGTGAAGCTTGGGTAAGGTGAGGAAACCATAATTCCATTTTAATTTTATTGAATTTGAGCTTTGAGTATTAAATTGGGTATATATGTGTTATAAATGTGTATTAGGTTGTGAATAAATAATTAGAGCTTGAAATTGTGAATATTGGAACTTGGGGAAAGCTGAGCTTAGAGTCTGTTGAATTTTGAGAAGCTGCCTTGGTTTTAAATAAATTAATTTGGTTGTTACGTGAAAATCGACCAAGGTATGGTTTAGGTTTCTTTCATTTAATATATAATGTTCTGTGAAAACTTAGGCTAGATGACCATAGGATAAGCTGAATTGCAACGGAATGGTATAATGCTTAGTAAACTTGATATCTATGATGTGGTTTGATTGTGTGATAGAGATGGTTATTATGTGGACATTTTAATGAGACATGAGTAATGAGATATGGCTAAGTTGATGATTTTATAGGTTGCATGCATAATGGTTGTAGGCTTGATGGTTTTGTTGATATGTATATATATGTAGTATCGATGGTTGGTGGTTGATGAATGGTGTAAGTATAGTTGAGTTTTGTTATTAGTTTGGTTGTGAGACTTGGTATATACAATTGTTGATGGTGGTTTTGACTTGTATATATGTGATAATTGTGGGTGTGAAGTATGATGTTTATGGTGGATATGGTGTTGAGGAAATAGGATTTGTTGATGTTAGTATGTGTAGGTGAATGTATTGAGGGCATGAGAATTGTTTGAATGAGGAAAGAGGTTTTGCAAGTTTTTCCAAAAGTTGGTTTTAGCCAAACTTCGGTGAGGTATAACTTAGCTTCTGGACCCTCAAATTATTTTCAACTTGTTTTAAAACGAAAATTGGATTCATGAAGTTTATGCCGTTTGAAGAACGGAAGGAAAACGATTTAAAATGATTGAGTTATGTCCGTCGAAAGTTTCGGTGACAAATATGTGGTGATGCAGCTGGAAATTGTAAGGTTGCAGCTCTCTGGTATAACTGATGTTGTTTTTTTTTAAAAGAAATACGCCCACGCGTACACGTGGAATGGAAATTTTGGTTGCATGACGCAAGTAGCCCTGTGCATACGCGTGATGGACCAGCAAGCATGTCTACGCGTACGCGTGACCCACGCGTACACGTGACATGAGGCATCCACCTACGCGTATGCGTTGCACCCTTTTCCAGCAAACATGATTTTAAGGTTTTTAAAACCTATTTCAAACTACTAACCCTCTATTTTCATTCCATTGGTCATAAATAATAGTGTTGAACTTGATAATCAGATGAAGCTAGGAAATGAGGATAACTTGAAGGTGAAGTAAAGTTGAAAAGTGATGAATTGATTATGAGATGTTATGGATAAGTCATATATGATGCTTAACTGGATATTCTGATGAAAGATTATGTATGAAATTTGGCTTGAATAATTTAATGATCTGAGATACGAGGTTCCCTGGATTAAGTGTCGTGGCTTGCCACCACGTGTACCAGGTTAAAAACTCGATCCCTACGACGTAAGTGTGACCCGGCACTATATAAATTCCCGGAAATGTTACCCCCATTGAGCAATATTGATTATTTGAGATAAAGCTATGCATAGACTCTTGGGGATGCACATCGGGGGACAGTCTAAGTACAATTCATACTTGTCGGGTTGGCTGGATAACCGACATATGAGCCTCATCAGCCATAGGACAGGCATGCATCATATGCATATTATCTAAATTACTTGCTTGTGCTTTAATTGGGTGTGCCTATATGTACTTGCCATGTTAAATGTGTATTTGTTACCTGCAGTATTTGTAACCTTCTTGTGTTTGCCTTTATCTGTCTATTTGTCTGTGAAAATGCATGATGGAGTTGGAGGTATGGAGGAATGGCAGTATGAGACTTAGATTCAAGGTTAAGTTAAATTAGGTTTAAATATTCTTAGAAAACCACCTTTTATGACTTTTGTTTAATACTTTAAGCTCAACAATCTGAGTGTCGGCGTTCTAGGATTGCCTCTGGCATTCCCAGGACCTTATATATTATGTGTGTAGCACCTTTACCATACTGAGAACCTCCGATTCTCATTCCATACTATGTTGTTGTTTTTCAGATGCAGGTCGGGAGCCATCTTGTTAGGCGTTTGAACTCTTAAAGCGAAGGGGTTACTGGGTAGTTTTGTTGTACAGTGATGTATATATATGTATTTAGCTTTCTCTCCATATAACTTGTTCTTTTTTATCCTCTTAGAGGTTTATGGAGAGGCAGGACTGTGTATATAAACTTTTGGATTTTGGATATGTATGTATATATGTGTAAATATTCTCCGGCCAGTCTTGACTTTGCGGGCTGAGTTAGAAGCCTGTTATTTTGTATCTTTGGCACTCTATTCCTACATCTGTTATCTTATGTTTAACAGTTATGGTTTTCTTAGCACGCAAGTTAACTCGTTCCTTGAGCGTTGCACTTTTTGCTATTATATGTACTCATTTTGTTTTAGAGGTCGTAATACCACACCACCTCTGTTTTACAACTTAAGCGTAAAGCTTAGTGTGGTAGGGTGTTACATTATGGTATCAGAGCAGTTCGTTCCTATAGAGCCTGAAAGACGGACTGATTGTGCTTCTGTACATTCTCTGTGTATGTGTTTATGTGCTATTAGGATATCTAATTGATATATATGGCATAAACATTTGTGAGCATGCATTTGGAACTCAAAGTATTAGACCTGCGATATTAAGACTGATCAACTTAATATCACTTGTTTAGTGTGTATAAGGACCAAATGTCGTCTCGTGGATCCAAGCGAGATGCCCAGAGGAAAAATCTTAGGACCGAATCGATGCAAGGACCTCGAGATGGAAGGTCGGGTGCTAGTACAAGCAATGCAGGTTAATATTACAGGTCCATGACCCTTACTGATTTTCTCAAGAGTGGTCCACCTCAGTTTAATGGAAATGCCAAGGCGTTAGAGGCTGATCGGTGGTTTCGAGATATGGAGAGGTTTTTGTACACTCAGCACGTTCCTGAAGTACAGTCAGTGAAAATAGTGACATACATGTTGGAGGGAGATGCCCAGAAATGGTGGTAGGAATTATATCATACCTTGCAGATAGAGTTAACAGATATCCCTTGAAATAGATTCAAGACGAAATTTTACGAGAAATATTTCTTGCATGCACTTCGCACTGCAAAGGAGTTAGAGTTAATGCAGTTGAAGCTAAAGAATATATCTATTGCTGACTATACTCGCGAATTCGACAACCTGTGCCACCTCTCAAGAGTTTGTCAAGGAAATCCAGTTAACTATGAGGAGTGAAAGTGTGCTCAGTATGAGAAAGGATTTAGGAGAGACATCTTTAACTATGTGTATCCGTAAAGGTTAATAAATTTCACTGAATTGGTTAAGAAGTGTCAATTCGAAGAAAATTACTTTTTGAAGTAGGCGATGTTACAGAAAGGCTATGGAGAGACTACTCCAGACGAGCCACATAGGGCCGGACTAGATGAATGTTACAAGTGCGAGAAGCCGGGGCATATGACTCGAGATTGTCTACACAGGAAACGTCGGGATGCAGCCGAATCCAATTCTCAGACCCAAGGTAATCATAAATTGGTAGTTGAATTTCAAACTTCCTTGCATATCATTAGTATGTGATATTCATTCGTAATATATGACGTGCATTGATAATTGTTAAGCCCAACTCAACGACTGGTCGAAGGCTGTTAGTTGTTAAGGCAGAGTAATGTTTAGTTAACTTAGAAGGGTGAATCGGTTTAGAGTGGTGTTAGGTTTAACTAATGCTCCAGCAGTATTCATGGATTATATGAATAGAATTTTTCTTTACTGGAATGTGGAAGAAAGAAAATATATCTTTTTGTTATGTTTTTCCATTCTAACAAATGTCCTTCTATTATTGTTTGAGATCAATTAATTATTCTTGTTTAAAGTTGCTTCTGTTGTTATTCAAATCCTTCTGAATTTATTGTTTGTATTTACACACTTTTTCTGACATGCTGCCGCGATGAGTTCTATTTTCTTTTTATTTCAGTAGACTCTAGTTATGTTTTCTCCTCTTTTACCTCTTTAGTTTTGTTTAAATATTTTGACAAATAGAATTGGAATCTGTGTAATCTCAAATCCTCAATTTTATTGCTCCTGGCATAGAAGGACTCGTATATAGTTCTTTATTACACAGCCTATTCTATCCGGATGCTCTGCTGGAGGATTGGCTGCTATATTGAACTGCGATCGCTTCAAATCCTTCCTACCAAATGGCGCCAGAGTGAAATGTGTGCCAGATGCCAGCTATTTTATCCATGTGTATGACTCTTTACTTAGTTTTGCTATGCTTCTTCATACTTGATACTTGCTTAAATATGTTGTGTAACAGACCAGATGTCTCTGGAACAAAGCACATTGAAAATTTCTACAAAGGAGTTGTTGAAACTCATGTACTCTACTCTAGTCTTGGCCTCCTTTAACTTTTGAATTTATTTTTCTACTTTTCACCATAATGAGTAACATAACTCGTCTCCGTTATTATAGGGATCAACAAAGTATTTGTCCAAGTTCTGCACTTCAAAATATGGTGCTGGCCTGGTAAGTCTATGATTGATTTATGTAACTGTGCAAGCAAGAAGCACATTATTAGTGTAAAGCACATGGTCTCTTCAAAGCACTAGACCTATTTATTATCCACACATTATTAGTGCAAAGCACATGGTCTCTTCAAAGCACTAGACCTATATGCATTATCTAGCATTCTTTGCCATGCATCACTAGCAATATTACTCTCAGAACTTTGAGTCAGTTCTTGGCTATTGGTAAGGTGAAACTTGAAAATACCATCTTTGGAATCTGATGTAAGTTTAATGTCAAATCTTGAACTTGACACTCTCCTAACAGATGGACAATCAAACGCCACAAAGTGTTCTAAAAATGGTGGAAGGTCTGGGATATTTTCAAGCTTCTTGCAATTACTTAAATCCAGTGATTTCAAGCTTGAAAGATGAGCAATACTCTCAGGGAGGTCCACAATGCTGCTTTCATACAGCAACAATTCCCTTAATGATGACAAGTTTCCAATGTCGCTAGGAAGTTCTGAGAGTTTCTCACAGCAAGAAAAATCAAGCTTGGAGAGAAGGTTTAGATTACCAATGCTGTTTGGAAGAAACTCAAGATCTTTGCACAAGTTGAGCTGCAAGGTTTGAAGCCCAACCAAATAAGCCAAGGATGAGGGTATTTCTTTAATTATTGTTTTTGCCAGGTTCATGTGAGCAAAAGATTCTGCAGGTTCCATGATCTCTAGTAAAGTCTTCAGCATTGAGCAACCATGCAAATCAAGCTTTGTCAACTTCAGGTTGAAAATTTTGCTAGAAGAGATTCAAATGCTTTGCAGTAGGTAAGATCAAGAATGCAGAGTTTGCTGAGACGTCCAATTGAAGATGGAATGAACACAAGGCTTCTGCAACCATGCAACCTCAAATCCTCAAGACCTACCAAATTTTGCATTGTTGAAGGTAATTCTTGTACTCTTGATTCATCTAAGATGAGCACCATTAAATTTTTCATATCCTCTTCTATCTCAGGGAGCTTCTCGAGATTTGAGCAGCCACGAAGATATAGTTTTCTTAGCCATTACAACTTAAAAAGGTTAATTGGAAGGGATGTGAGGGATTCACAATAAGAGAGATCTAACCAACAAAGCTCTGAGAGACTTGGAAATAATGATGAAGGTGAACCTTCTCTTAACACTTTCAAGTTTAGTAAGTGTATATTATCCATTGGTTCATCATCTAAATTAGCACCAGCACCCCCATTGGGGTCAAAAGTGTTAGAAAATTTTTATAATTGTCATTTCACTACTAGTTTGTCTTATGTTACCTTTCTTGTAGTTTTCTATCTCCTTCTTTATTGTCATTGATCAAAGAAACAAACATAGGAGTTTATTTGCTAGTATATATATTTGGAAGCTAGACATGTGTGACTGTTTGAGTAATAAGAAAGGTTCCATTTCCATTTCTTGCATCATTCTGACAACAATGATTTGTACTGTTTATGAAACCCCAGCTGCCACTAGTCCATAGATGATGGGGAATCCCTTGTGCACATTGTTTTTATATTTATTTTGGTTTAGCTCCATTCCTTCACTTGATTTTTGCTCCTGCTTAGTCATCCAATAATATAAGCTTTCACTATGGCCTTGGGGTAACTCATCAATTCAAAGCCAACCAATAAAGTGTTACATTCATTTGAGTTGGCTATTGTTCTCTGTACCTCTCTTAATTCCTTTTTATTTTTATGGCCTTGCAGAAATTTGTTCTGCAGAAATTGGTGGTATTTCCTCTCAAACTTCAGAATTTGTGGCTTTTGAACAATTATATGGGGAACTGTTTGGATAAGGTAAAAATATTAGGATAAATCAATGAGATTCTTCATTGCTATGCTGATTAAAAGTTGAAAAGCCTGAAACTTTTCTCATGTTTTCTGTGATGAACTGTTGAAACTTTTCTCTCCTGATTTCTTGTTGTAGCTTGTAGATAGCTATCAGTTAGGTCAGGAAAATCATGTTAATAACCAATTTTATTTTTTCTTTTATTTTATTAGAGGTGAATGGTTGGAAAGTGGAAACTTTACTTGGGATTCCAGACCACCTGCAGAAGTGATTCCATGATTTTTTTTAAGGTTTTATTTCTGCCCACTATATGAGTTCTTATTGCTTTTTTGTTTGATGTGCATCAGATGAACTTAGTTGACTGGTTTAAGCAAATGGTAATAAGTCGTCGCAGCGATGAGCTAGTCAAGCAGATAAATATATACATTTTTCTAGGATTAGTATAAGGATTAAGTTTTTTATGTACATAGTATCATTTTTTCTTTTCTTTTTTATATGGAATGTTTATAGAGTTTAAGTGCTATAAGTATTTTTTCTTTTTCCATTTTATTTGCATCACGAAGCAATTTTATACAATGATTATTGATTAATGAAAGAGGCTATAAAAATTTCATTTTGTGAATTTGTGAATTTAATAAAATATTTCATGTTGTAGTAATTAATTTTAGTATAGTTATATTATGTATAATATAAAATAAAAACAGTATAATATAACTAAAAAATGTTACTAAAAATCTTTTGTAATATTTTTTAAGTGTTACAAAAAATAACTATGGTAACATTTTTTGAAGTGTTACAAAAAACATCTATGGTAACATTTTTCTAAGTGTTACATAAAATATCTATTGTAATATTTTTTAAGTATTACAAAAAATATCTATGGTAACATTTTTCTAAGTGTTACATAAAATATCTATTGTAATATTTTTTAAGTATTACAAAAAATATCTATGGTAACATTTTTCTAAGTGTTACAAAATATATCTATTGTAACATTTCTTTAAGTGTTACTAAGAAAAGTCTATTGTAACATTTCTCATAATATTACTATAGAAGATCTATTGTAACATTTTTATTAAATGTTATTAAATCTTTAGAAAAATGTTAGTAAAACTCTTTAGTAACATAGGATATATTTAATATTTGTTAAAATGTTACTAATATACATAGTTAACATTTTAATATGATTTGGTAACATTTTTTAAATGTTAGTAAAATTCAATTATGTAGTAGTGTAAGCCGAAAACAACTCCTTAGTTATGAGCTTATGATCAAGCCATGGCTTTGCAGATCATGCTAAAACTCAATATGCACACTAAAAATCATTAGCATAAACCAAATAAAAGGTTCAATAATAAAAATCAACCAATTGCACAATTCACAAAAGCAAAATCAAAATCAACAACTCAGAAGGAAAAAAGAAAAGGAAAAAACAAACAAATTCAACACCTCTTTTATGTTCTCGCGGAACCGAGTTTATCATCACCTCGCCATCCTATCCTTCCTTAACCACCACGACTGCAGCAGGAGCACCGCCTCCAGCAGGAGCACTGCCAGCAACCTCAGCCATTATCATCGGATATCGTATAATGAATCTGAATATATACAAATAATTTTTTGAACACATGGATTTCCATCAGACACCACCAACATTTCCAACCTGATTTCAAGGAGACATTAACTAATTAGAACAGAAAAAAAAATTGAAATTTTGAAATTTGAGATCAAAGAAGAAAAATGATAACGGGAAATAAATAGATCTCACCACTCTGCTCTTGTCGCTGCTGCTGTGGTCTTTGCTTGCCTAATCTTGCTGCATGTGCTCTCTGTGCCTAGCACTCAGTTCTTTCTCCGATCTACTCTCTTCTTCCTCCTCTGTACCCACCACCACCACATTAATAACCACCACGAACTCCACCGTAACCATTGCAACCTTCACCGCCAAGCCTCCTCCACCACCATAGCGGTTGCCACCTCATCCACCGCCGTAACCCCTACCACCACCGTTGCCGTTTCGTAATCACCACGACTCCACTGAACGTTGGAGCCATCAGGTACGGTGGCATCAACTGCCTTGTGCATCCATGGACTCTGTTCTCTACCTTCTTTCTTCTTCAATACCAAGCTCGTAATAGAGGAAAGCAATATTGAAAGAGTTGAAGAATTGGGTAATATGACAACGTAGGTTTATATATAAAAATTTAAATTTTAAAAAAATAAATTTTAGAATGTTTTGTGATCTCTGGTCAGTCAAAATTAAAAGAGCTGAAGAAATGAAGGAAAAAGTTGTCAAAAAGGAAGAATATGTTGAAGTATCTTTTAGAGAAGATTCTAAGCATAACTAAGCATAAAAACAGAAGGCATAAAATCATAGAATAAATCAATCAACTAATGCATATGCATGTATGAATCATCCATAGCTAAAAACATTGACAGTGTGGAATTTCACTAACTTGCAACCCTTTATTAGAAAAATAGTATTAGATTAGATAGTACTAGATATGTTATTTTTTTAACATTAAAAAGATAAAAAATACAAATCTTTATTTTTCGTATATCGCACGAGTATATACACTAATTTTATTATATATTAATATATAATATTTTTCATAAATGACTTTAAGAAGAGAGATCATGAAGATTGGTGAGAGAGGATACCGTATGAGCAAGTTTGATGTCAAAATGTTTTGATTTTTAGAAATTGAAAAATAAATATTGTCACTTTAATTTTGATAATGTCACTCTTCTTTTTTTTTTTTTACAATTTTTATGTTCTATATAATGTAAACAATGATGTGAAACGACATTATAAAAAATGGAGAAAAATTATCATATCTATGATGCATAACCTTCTCTTTTTCCCACTTTGAAATTGAAATTCTAGCAATAATGTTGCAACTCTTATTGAATGTAATTTGGTGAATTGACATTTTTCCAATACTTAGAATGAATTTCCAATTCTATGTAAAATAGAATTTTCAATTGGGGAGCTGATGTTAAACGAAAAAGAATCTAAGATTATAACGATAACATTAATTTTCAAAACCACGTTGAAATAGCAATTAATGATGCCATTTCAAAATTGACGATTGGTCAAAAGTGTCAAATGAAACTAAATTTTTATGAAGTCCCAAACGAAATGAACAAGTATATATGTTGAAAAAAGAAAATCTTCTTACATCACCACGAAATTGTATATGTGATCATTTATTTTTATTGTATATGTTATTCATTAGAGAGTTTATTTATGACTAAATATTTGTTATTTAATTTAACTATTGTTTCTTTAATTCTTTTATTTATTTACTTTTTAAACAAATAATTTTATATTGAGAGGATATTTTATTAGAATTAACTAACTTATTATTATTTATCAAAACTAATTATTATTTAGTTCAATGTTCGTTATTTTTATTATTTATCAATATGTATTTTCATTTTATTATTGCTCAAATTATTTGACTTTAAAAAAATGAAAAAAAAAATGTAACTACTTCCTTCCTTATTTTGAATCTCTTTTAATTTAGCTGAAATAAATAATTATTACCCTTTTAACCGACTTAGTTTTAAGCATGTAATCACGATTGTTATTGTTATCCTAAAATAAAGAAGAAAGATAAATAAAAAGTAGGATATTAGATGCATAAAAAACGAAGAATAAGAAATTGATGATGATAAAGATTTATTACTAATTACAAATGATAACTTATATGTGGAAGTGCAAGTGACATTTCACTTATTTATGGGAATGGATTTTCTCAAATTTTTTTTCAAATGGTGAAATATAATCTCTAATTTTTTAATATTTTTTTCATATTTTTTTAGTCCTACCAATAAAATGTATAATGAGAGATCACATTTCATTCTTTCAAATGAAAAAAGATTGAGAGGATCTAATTTCTTAATTTATTTGACATTACACATCCGCAAACAGGATCTGGCGTATTCATTCACGGCACGATCATCTGGTACAAAAAATAAAATTTTTTAAATAAATAATTAATTAACTATATAAAAGAAAAAGCTAATCTTAACTTTCTTCTTAAATTTGAGAAATATGCATGAGATCATATATTTAAACAATATAATAATTATGAAATTTTTTTAAAATAAAAAAAATTATTTTCAAAAATACGTTATTTCAACATTAATTTCCGGAATGCATTTTTAGGATGAGTTCGCCCCGAAATTTCACTCAAATTCTCCTTAGAAATTTGGTTGAGAATGAAATTCAAATTTCTAAGTCATTATCATCGTCTCCAATAGTATATAGGAGTATACAAAAATACACAAATAACAAGTACGACTTTTTCAATATCACTGGCGCCAATGACAATTATTATCATCGTCTCCAGAAAATATATAGGTATACAGAAATAAGCCATATTTAACCAGAATTTTTTCTATTATAAATAAAAAATACGACTTATTCCTGCATACTCTTGTGTACTTTTATGTACTCTAAAGACGATCATGATTGCCATTGTTAATTTTTTAACCTTTTTTTTTCTCACTCAATTTGATATTTATGAAAATACGTAATAAACTTCGGTGAAAAATCAGACAAACTCTATTAAAATAATAGAATTCATCGAAAGTATGGCAAACTTGCCCTAAAGTCCAAAATGATGTATTAGAAATAATTTTTAATTTATTCTAAACAAAATCCGTAATTATATAACAATAATAAGAATGAAAAGAAAATAAAAAGTAAAAGTATGAATATATACCTAATCTGTCTTCAATGGATTTGGACAAAGTACAAGCTACAATGCAGTGAGAATCATTAAAAGATGTCAAATGATGATGTATACAATCGCTTATACATAGACCTAGGCACAGTGCCAACACAATCGGATTTGGTTTGCTTAAAGCGCATTGCAAGATACATTTGCCATGACAAAGAAGTTTTTTAAATTTAAAGTCTGGCTCAAAATTTTTTGTTGTAGCAATATTTTCGCCTTGTACCAGTGCTAGCATAGTTATAACCACTATAGCAACAAATTTTTTCATGTCACAAGATGTTGCCATAGCACTTTCTTATTGGGTGTAGCACTATTTCTAAGTTTTGGTTGTTTGAATGTTAGTAACATGTACTCAATTTATAGGTGGACAAAAGTATATCTTTTAATAGCCTTTTATTGTTATTTATGTAAAAAATTAATTAGTATAAATGACAATAAATATTTTTAAGAAATGAATTAGCTTTGTGAATTAAATATACATTGAACAAATCAATACCCAGATTTTTTTTCTATTTATGTTTTCTATATTTAATATCATTCTACGTATACAGAAGATTAGTCACCAAACTAGTCATTTATATAAAATACATGTTACAATATAACATATATTAAAAATGAGTTAAATTATACATATATTTATCGATAATGTTAGGGAGACAATATTTAAAGTTACCTTATATAACATAATATCCATAATTTTATGCATATAACATTCGTAATTAGATATTTATTACATCTAAAATTACACAATTATTCTAGCGACAATTAATAATGAATTTTAAATAAGGCAAGTTTGGGCTATTTTTTATTATTTTTCAAATATTATTCTATATTTATATACAAATACATGATAACTAACCCGATTTAATGAGTGTGTCTAAAATGAGCACAATAATTACGTGTTTATTGGATGTGCCACATTTATATAGACCATTAGATTTTATTAGATGAAAATCAAATGTTAATATAAAAGAAGAACATTGATGAATTCTAATAAATACAAAATATTCTAGTACATAAATAAATACTTTAAATCACAATACTTTAAATGAGGGTAAAACACTATAATAAGCCAACGAGGATGAAATTTTACACAAATAAGCCAAATGAAAAACTGGTTCATATAAAAAAACAGAATAAATAATATAATTATAAAAATATGTCTATCATATTTTATATTTATTTATATTAGTAAGACCTAAACTAATCAGACTTACGGAATTAAAAATATTAAAACTGTATGCAAAGTCAGGCTATTGCAGAAATATAATCACATAAATATACTGCAGGAGTGGAGCTTAGTTGAGACAAGGGGGGCCATGGCCCCAAAACTTTTGTTAAAAAAATTAGTAATACTTTTTCAAAAAATAAAAAATAGTTCAGTTGGTTCAAATACTTTACTATGACTTAAAATACTAAAGTTCAATCTTCATCTCTTGCTTTTATTGCACAATAGTTTTTAGTTTTAAGCATTCAAAACATGTTAGATTTAGACTGAATTGAGTGTATTCGCATTTCGTAGCTCTCTATTCAATAAACAACACTCCTTCTACCTTTGAATTCAAATATAAAAAATTAGGTATTTTTATTTATGTAATTTAATATTCTTTTATATTTTACTATTTATTTAATTTAATTTTTATATGATAAAATATTAGAATATTCAATAAGTATTGATATTATTGTATTTGTATAAATTGATAAAAAAATTCAATAAATATTATAAATTTTAATATTTGTCCTTCTAACTTTTTTTTTACATATTTTACAGGATATATATTAAAATTTTTATATAAAATAATCATGAAAAATAAAAAAAATTGATGTATTTTTTAAGGGGAAGACTAATATTCAAGAAGGAGAACATATAATTTTTACAATATCAACACTTGTAGATAGTTCTTTTACTTTAATGAATCACGAAGAAAGTGAGATACAACCTTTAAAAGTTCAAAGAGTTGTATCTAATGAATTTGACCTTAATTCTTTGGAACGAGACCCTGGAAAAGGGCTTCAAATTTGGCAATATCACCCAAATCAAAGAGATAGAGTTAGACGAGCTTATATTAAATGGGGTCCATATCAAAAACTTCTTGATAATTATCTTCTATCTGGCTCCCCCAAAATTTTATTTCAAATTCCGCCACTGAATATACTGTTTTCTTTTATACCTTTTCTA
>NC_029790.2:134372206-134372827 GCF_000816755.2 Arachis ipaensis | reverse complement strand
CAAAAATAGTTAGTTAATAAATTTTAAATATAATAATCTAATTATTTGTCAAATAATATAAAATAAAATTTTAATTATTTTATATTTTTATGTTATAGTTTAAAATATTATTTTAATATAATTTTTTAATATTATAAAAATTTCTTGCATAATAATTAATCTTAATAAATAAAAAACTCATATATTTTGTATTTATATATTTTATATTTAACTATTTAAGAATAAAATTTTTTGTTGCCATTTAAAGTATTGTGTATTAAAGTATTGCCATTTAAAGTGTTTATTTATGTATTAGGATATTTTATATTTATTAGAGTCTATCAATACTCTTCTTTTATATTAGCCTTTGATTTTTATCTAGTAAAATTTAATGATCTATATAAATATGGCACATCCAATAATAAGCACATAATTGTTGTGCTCATTTTAAACATACCCTAATTAGATGATTGATTTTTTGTGCACATAGTATTTTTTAGATTTAATTATTCTATTGATCACTGTAATTTTATCAAATTTACAATTAGATTTCTATATTTTTTTTCTTTTCATTTAGGTTCATTCATTATTTTTAATTTTGTAGTTAAATATTTTTTATGTCAAAAATATTAAAATATAATT
>NC_029790.2:134357382-134372158 GCF_000816755.2 Arachis ipaensis | reverse complement strand
TAGTAAATTCAAGCATTTCTTCATCTTATTCTCACTTTTAATATTTTTGTTTGTGCGAAGTTTGATATTTTGATCTGTTTAAATGTGTGTTTCATTTTTTTGTTTTTTCTTAAGATTTTCCTTATCTTTATATCGAAAAAAATTCTAAAATAATGGATGTTATAAGTATTATAACCTAGCTTAATATATTTTAACGGATTTTGTTGTAAGTTGTGATGATGCAAATGTAATTTTTTTATATAAAAATCCAATCTTTCTTAAGTATTTTTGAAACATTGTTTTTGAAGATGTAAGTAGAGATAGGGCAATTCTTACTGTTGTTAAAATTATTACAATAAAATTGTTTCTTCATCTTATCCAATTAGCCATTACCATAATATCCAGAGCTCATATTCAGTAAAACATATTTGTTATAAATGTTGTTATTGTTTAAATTATTAGTGGTGGTGTTGTTATTAGTATATACCAAGTATCTGTCTCGTGTTAAAGATCTTGCTTACCAAAAATGATCTTGTTGATAACAAAAAATAAGTTATACAATCTTGAATATTTATAACTCTATTTATTATTTTATTATAGTTCAGTTATTTCGGTTAAATCAAGATTGAACTTCTAAATCGGATAAACTAATAAGTAGAGCAATTCAATGATCGATTTAATTTCTAAAACCTTAGTTATAACATTGTATTTCAATGTGTATGTTATATTGGGACTGATTTTAGTGTACATATAGTCTTTTTATAGTGGTTAGTCTGATTTATAGATAATACATTTATACAGATTGAATTACAACCATTTAATGATTTATATTATTTCACATAAATTCAATGATACTCGTTTATTTATTTAACTTACTTCTTTTTATTTTATCTTATTACCTACTTTATTTTATTATAGACCGGCTACACATACAAGGCTTTTTGGCTTACAAGTTATACAAGTTGGGTCAAGCCCAACAATAACAACCCTTACATATGCGAGCGTTTAAACACGCACTAATTCAACAATTTCAATAGCGCGTTCACTTACCATTATGAAAGACGGTTCTTCTTCCTCGATCAAAATCCCAACCCTGAAGATTGAAACGACGCTCGAAATCTCTCAAGAAACTGTCAAAATCGTCGCCAAAACTCAAGAAAATCAATAAGAAAACTTCAAAATCTCCATAAAAAACACAGAAACAAAAGAAGAAAAATTATTCAAGGTACTGTTTCACTAATAGTCGAGGTTTTTCACTTTTCTCTTTCTCATTTCGAACGTGAAACACTATATAGTCGTATTTCTATTTATTAAGTAGATTCATTATGTGTTCTTGGTTTAAAATAGATATTACTATTCTCGTCAAACTGTTCAATCGATGATAACTGTTTTACGTAATAATGTTTCGCGAATAGTTTAATGTATATTTTTATGTGTTTTTTTGTGCATGTTTGCATGTTTGGAACTAAGTTTGTATAAATAGAAACTTTTGCTATATTTCACGTAAATTTGACTGTAATTGGTGCTGTTATTCTCGAATATTGTCCTTGTGCTTCTGGTGTCATTGTATGCATGTTTGGTTGACTTGAAAATGATTTTAAACTCATATTATGTTATTTAATCTAAAAAATAATAGATGTGTATCTGGCTGAAATTTTGGTGTATATCAAGCGATTTTGACTATAACTGGTGATGTTGTCCTATCCCTGGTGTAACTAGAAACAGAATATTGTCCTTGTGCTTCTGCTGTCATTTTATGCATGTTTGGTTGACTTGAAAATGATTTTAAAATCATATTATGTCATTTAATTTAAACAATACTAGAGGTGTATATGGCTGGTATTTCGGTGTATATCAAGAGAATTGGAGTGTAACTGGTGTTGTCTTATCCCTGGTGTAACTAGAAATAGAATATTGTCCTTGTGCTTCTGCTGTCATTTTATGCATGTTTGGTTGACTTGAATATCATTTTGAACTCATATTATGTCATGTAATCAACAAAATAATAGAGGTATATATGACTTATATTTCGGTGTATATCAGACGAATTCTACTATAACTGGTGATTTTCTTACCTATTAACCATATTTTTTATTCCTTATAGTGAAAATGGCAAGCAAGAACCCTGCTGCACGAAAATCTAATGTAAACACATATATCTTAGATAAAATCAATTTTTCCTTTTATAAATATAGCTTATTTAAATGATTCTCATTTTGTTTGTTTACAGAAAACTCTTGATTTGAGATGCTCAACAAGACTCCTGAATGAAAAGTTCCAAAACATGAGCAAAGAAAAGAAGACCATCGTCCGAGATTTGAGCTTTGGTGGTTTGATGCACATCCCTCCAATGAATGTACTGCATAAGCTCTTGAAGGAGTTGGCATATTCCTTTGATGTGAGAACAAACAGATTAGACATCCGGTATGGTGTGTTGACCATCAACCCGGAAAATATAGGAGCTACCCTTGGCTTGAATGCATCTGGTAACCGATTACACAAAACTATTATACTTGCATTCTTTGTAATCTATTCTTTATAATATATTATCATATTATCTCATGAAAAAAAGGTGTATACGACTGGTATTTCGGTGTATTTTAAGCGAATTGGAGTGTAATTGTTGATCTTGTTTTGCTGCTTTTGTAGGGGCCCTATTTCCAAACAAAGTTAATTTTAAAGAGTTTTCTGAGGAGGACAAAGAAGTTTATAGAAGGTTCTAAGGCAACACATTGAAGAATTTGACGGGCTTGATAATGGAGATTGGTGTTGACACTGATGAAGATCGGCTTACGTTCAAGAGGATGGTCATCCTCTACATTCAAATGGCGTTCTTGTTGCCAACAACAATAAATAAGGTTTCTCCAATCCACATGCCTCCGATTTTTTGTCTGAACACCATAAGGGAGTGGAATTGGGGTGGTCATATCCTCGACTTCCTCATCAAGGGCATAAGTGAGCATATCTTGAAAAAGAAAAAATCTATTGATGGCTGCCTCTATGCTCTGATGATTGTATACTTTCATGATTCAAAACACAAAAACAAGGCGGCAGATGCAATCCTTGGACCACCCTGGGTGATGCACTGGACTAGGGAGTTGCTGCTTGAGAGGATAAAAGTTGAAACTAAGAGTCATGTGGTAACTGAACAGAATCCTTTCTTTAATTTCGATGTATTTGTTTTATGTATATGATGTAAACTAATGTTTTACCTATTTCAGGGCATTGTCAAGAGGGCAGAGCTGAAAAAGAAATTGGCGAGAATGAAAAAAAAGAAAAGAATGTGGAAAAAAAAGAAAAAGACACAAAAGAAGAAGGACATTTCATCGAAAAGTGATACTGCTACTTCCTCTGAGTCTGATTCTGAACAAGACTCAGAAGAGCCACCAGAAACAAGAAAACAACTAACCAGAAAAGCAAAAAAGTAAGTAATATTTTTTCGGTGTATTTTGTCATTTTTATTGTGCTTTTCGCCTCATGTTTGTCTGCTGTCCGAATGGTATCCAAAAAGAGGAAGCAGATTGTTGAGGATTCATCTTTGGAAAGCCAAAGTAGATCTGATGATGAGTAAGATTTTGAAATTGTCATTGCATTGCTATGTTTTTTGTTTATATCAAAATTTTATGTATTAACAGAGTGTTTTTAATTTATTGTCAGAAGTGAAGAATTAGAGCGAATAATAAAAGAAAAATCGAAGAAAAAAGTTCAGACTCCACCAAAAAAGTATGCATTGTTTTCGGGGTATTTTATTAATTTTGTTGTATTTGTCTGATTGATACTTCTTTGATTTCTAGAATGCAATCCAAATAAAAGAAAAGCATGTTATTGAGGATTCATCTTTTGAAAAAGAAAGTGAATCCGATGATGTGTAAGATACATTGTAAAGCTATGTTACTCTTTTTTATCAAAATTTTACATGTACTGTCAGAACTGAAGAAATATAAGAATTTTTTAGAGAATCAAAAATGAAAAAAAAAAACAAATAAAAAGCCTGCACAAGGGTATATTGATTTTCGGTGTATATTGGCAAATTTAATGTGTTTTTTTATTGATAATTGTTTTTGCTTTCCCAGGATGCGGAAAAAATGTAAGACCTCGAATTTTTACAAAATTAAATAATAAATTTATTTATGATTTAAAACTTTAATAATTGAATAATAATAAGAATTTTATATACTTTAAGTTGAATAATTAGGTTTTTAACTTTATTTCATGATTATAAAGGAAATTAATTTTTATTATCTCTAATTATTGAATTAAAGTATTTATTTTAAAATAAATTTTAAGTTGATAATTAAATAGTATTTTTATAGATATTATTATTGGATTAAATTTAGTTTTAAATTAGTATTTTACCTAAACCCTAATTCCCAAATCAAAACCCTAAATCCCCAAAATACAACTCTAACCCTAACTAAACAAAATCCTAAATTTTCCCTAACCTCACTGCCACGCTCACCACTCTAACCCTTCCCAAAAACACCACTCAACAGCAGCTTCAGCAAAACAAAAGAAAAAGAAAGAAACATTGAGCAGAGAGGAGAGAATGGGAGACAGAGGAGAGGGAAGAGAGGAAGGGGGAGAAGGAACTATGCGAGAGTTCGAGCAGAGGAAGAGGAGGAGGCCGCTGTTGTTGTCCGCGCCATCACCATCGCATTGAGCGTTTCCGCCGACGCCATTGTTGTCGAGACAGGGAGGAAGGACGACGATGCTGTCTCACCGTCAGGGCCGTGCACGTCGCCACCGAGTGAAGGCGCAAGGCGCTGCCGTGCAGCGCGAAGCCGCCGCCACCGTCGCACGCTCTGTCGCTGCTACTGGTGATGGGTTGCCGAGCCTCGCCGTTGTGCCTGGTTGCCGAGAAACGGCGTTGCCGTTGCTGGAATCCACTGCCGGTAAGGGTTTTGTTTTTAGTCTTTGTTCTTTTGAATTCCCAGAACATTGTTGTCACTGCATAGCTTTTACAGTTTCTGTCATCAGATCCTGGGGCCGCTGCCGTCACTTGAGGTAGCTGCCGGAGCTTCTACCGCTTCGTTGCTGCATTTCTCTTTAGCTGTGGTAAGTTATTCTAGTCTTGAAATTCTTACCGCTATTATTCTGCTATAAATTTTTGATAAGTTCACAATGTTAATATGCTAGGGTCGAGTTCTGGAAATTGTATGATTAAAATAAGGGGTGCTGCGCTGTCATCTTTCTTCATTTCTCGTGATTGCTGCCGTAAGCTAAGACTAAAAAAGGACTCTTGACGCATTAACCTTTAAAGGTTTCGACTTTTGAGGTAGGGGATTGTTTTAAAGTTAAAATATTTTGGAGTTGAATACCTGATGAGTTTATTAAAAATTAATGCAAATGAATTAATGTCTGTGACTGAAATAATTTTCTACTGTGATTGAAGTTGTGGCTGAATTTATTATTGATTTGTCATTTTTTAAATTTCTGGCAAAAATAATTGAATATGTTAATTTTAAAATTTTTATTGAAATTGGTTCTTATTAATTCTAAACAATGAATTTGGAAATGTTAATTTGAAATGTTGGTTTTGTTGAGTTGAGGTTGAAAAGAGGGGACCTGTGACGGATGGCAAACTCCAGTTTTTAGGGGAGGCGCTTCTGAAATTTTTCTAAGAATTTGAAGAAGTTTTGGTTGTGATTTCAAAAATGATTTTGATTTGAGTAACTTTAATAAAAGAAGTATGTTTTGAATGGTTTTAAAGATTACTAAAAAAAGATCGGATTCTTATGATTTTGTTAACTTGTAGTTTTAAACTCATTTGATTTCTAATAATGAGAAAAGATTTGATTTACTAGCCAAAGACTTTAAAATAGTAAATTGATTATAAATTCAAGGGTTGGGAATAGGAAAGTGAGTTTAAGGTTTTTAGTTAAGAGGAAGAAAGTTATTTTAAGAAATATGATGAAAAATGTGTGATGTTGATTTGGAGGTAAGTTTAGTGAGTTGTTTGAAGGTTATATTGAAATTGAGGTGTGATTTAGTGACAATTGATTTTGATTGAGGTCTCATGATGATTTGAGGTTGAGAGAGGATAATGATTAAGTATGATTGATGTATGGTGATGATTCTGGTTAATTGTCGTAATGTGGGGTGATGACTGTGATTGATGATAATGGTTATGTTATTAATGACAAGATTTGTGATGAATGAGACATGATTGATAATGATGTGGATATTGATGAATTATAATTGAAATATTCATATGGCTTATTTATTTGAATTATCTGAGACACGAGTTTCCCTGAGTAGACGCAGTGGCTTGCCACCACTTGCTCCAGGTTGAGACTCAATACTCTGTTGACCCTCTGTCGCAAGATGTGACCGGGAACTTTAACTTTTCGGGTTTTCCCATGGGCATGCATATATATAAATTTGAGCTTGGAGTTTGAATCCATGGATATTATTTTTTAGCTTGGGGATGCGCGCATAGAGGGACTGTCCAATGGTTAACTACCAAGACATGTCGGGTTGGCTATATGATGAGAGTCATCAGCCATAGGACAGGCATACATCATATGCATTTGTATATTTTAATTGAGTGTGTATTTGTTTTGGTTTGCCTAATTGCTTAGCTATATTTTGCTACTTGTTTTATTTGTTGTACCTGAATCCTACCTGTGATTTCTTTGTTTGCCTTGTATGTGATTGTTTACCTGAGAGACCTTCTTTGGTGGAGGCGTGATGAGGGTGGTTTTTTATATGAGATGACGGAGGTTGAGACAGGATGTGTTAGGTGTTGCTTTATTATTCTAATTTATGCATTAGTTAGATAGGAATGAGCGAAATAAGTTGATGGGTAGAAAGTCTTTTGGCATGTCTTTGATCCTTTTCATTTCTTTAAACTTTTCACCTTACTGATCTATAAACTAAAGGAATTTCTTTACAATTTTTCAAAGTAAGTTTTTACACAAAACTTTTCCAAAAGATTATTTTATGGATGAACTCTTTTTACAAGAAAATTAACTCTATATGCAAGTACTTCTTTGCTTTGATGGTATTCCTTTCCTACTGAGAATCTGCGAGGACGATGATCTCACTCCCCTACGTAATTTCTTTTTCGTTGTTTATTATTGTTTCAGTTTTTAAAGGGGTAGGACTTGTATTTGAGGAATATTGCATAAGTCTATGTATTTTATGTAATTAATGTTATGTGGATATAATTGTTTGATTAAGTGATCTAAAGTGAAGACCTTTTCGATTTTCTTAATTCAAATTCGGTTTATTTTTGCAAAGGCTCAATATTAAATAAATATAGTACGAAATCAAAGAAGTAAAGGTAGATAATGCCTAGACTTTTAGTGTGATCATGAGGTGCTAAAAGGAAGTGTGTTACAAAAAAAAGGCAGACATACCACAAGGTGGGCTTCGCTCGACGGAAGCTCACTATGATTCTTCCCAAACGTAAGATCCTTTATCTAAGAAAATCTCCTAAATCCTGATATAATTAATTACTTTAGTTTTACTGAATGATGTTTATTTTGTCCTTAGAATGCCGGAGGTGAACTTGGGAAGTGAAAATGATCCTATCTTTCAAACAAAGACAGATCAAAGCAGTGTAAACAAACCAAGTGATAACATGTAATTTCTATTTCTATTGTCGTTTCCTTAATTCTGGTGTTACCATCTTCTGCTTCTGATTTTATATATATATTTTTTTAGAAAAAAATTCCTTTAATGATTTATTCAAAAAAGGTAGGAAAAAAAAAGAAAAAACAGCAACTATGTAAATTCTCATAAAACAAAGGTTGTGTTTCTATTCAATGCTTGAGGTGTATGCTGACATGATTTCAGTGGATTTCAAGTTGGGTGGAGAAGAAGAATCATTCAATGACCTAGCTCAAGAAAAAATTATCGTTCTTCGGAAAGAGACACATTCATAATCTGAACTGCTCGACATGTGAGTTTTCCAACTTACTTTCAACCTTCTATTCTTCTATTTTAATAAAGTTTATTAACTTTTTATTTTTCTCTTCGTTAGACTTCCACTTAAAATTTGTGCACCTCCATCAGAGACAATGGCATCAAGCCCCGCAAAGTCTCCCAGCAAGGGATCTAAATATCAAACAATTAATGCGTAAGGAATAATACTTTTGATGTATCTGGTCTGTCTTTGGGTCTATTTGTTCATGGTTTAATGAGTTACATCTCTTTTGTATAGAGGTGTATTTGGTTCTTATTTCAGTGTATCTCTTGTGAATTGAGGTGAAATTTATTTTTTCCTAAATTAAAACCTTTTCTGTAATCCTCCAGCACTCTACAACCCCATTAACCTGCAGAAAGTACACCCACAGAGCTAGCAGCTCCTTCTAAAATGTAAGTTCTACACAATATAACGTTGTTTCAATATCTTTTGTCTATTCTTATTATTATAGTATTTACATGTCACCATGCAGTCATCCACCTTTTCAAGCCACTGCTGCATTAATGATGATTGCCAGGACAACATCGTTTGTAAAGCGTGAATTTCCTACGCCATCGTTCAGCCTTAGCTTTACTGATTCGAGTCAGGATGAAACATTGACTCAGGCTGGGCGACCGGCTATTGAGAAGGGAAAAAGCCAAGAGAGCCTGTACTGGTTAAAGATTTAGAGGAGCTGGTGGAGCAGGTTTGTAAACACTGAGGTTGCGACAACTTTAAATTTTGATGAGGATAGAAGTCCAACACGCCAAAAGGTGTAGCCCGCCGAGCGCTTTGTTGACAAGTTCGAAACTTCTACGAGGCGAAGCAAAGTATCGGGTGACCTCAAAGAAAAGTGCTTTTTCTGGGCCACAAATATGAAGACCTATGACGATGGAAGCACTAACGAGTGGGACGTAATGTGCATCCTCAACCATCAACAACCGATGTAAATAACAAAAGGCCACTTTGCATCTTTAAAAGCCAACACATATATTAAAGCTAAGGTAATCTTAGAATAACATTAATGATTTTATTATGAGTTATTGTGTCATGTATGTAATTACTTTGGATTTTTTATTTTCCTAGATTGTGACTGCAATGTATCTAATTCTCACCAAAAAAAGAATTAAAAGATTTGAAGAACAAATTTACTGTCTCCCCTTTGATATTGTGGTAAGGTGTATTAAGCTCAAATTTTGGTGTATTTATGTAATGTATTGTGTGTAATAACTATTTCTTTTGGTGTTATACAAATTTTGCATTTGGACATGAAAAAGTTGACATCCCATCCATTTGTAAGTTTTCTTTATAAAATTTCTTAACACAATTCTTTCGTTAAGTGCCAATTAAACTAAAACATTGTTCCATCTGACCAAACTTCAAATATTTGTCCCAATTTGCTACGAAAAACATTGGTGGATATGAATGGCGGATGTTAGAAACAAAAATTTTCGTGTCCTTGACCCATATCACAAGAAGTGTCCCTCCCGAGAAAGTATGAAACTTAATACATTTGTTGTAAGTTACTTCTATTTTCCCTATAAATTTCTTGGTTTCTGTCTGTTGTTAGCAATATAAGAATTGGGTGTAGCTCTGTTTAGAATAAGGTGTATTATTGAATTATTGAATTATTTCGGTGTAATCAAGTTTTAAATGTAGTCTTTCTTATATTTTGCCTTTTTTTTGTTTTTAGGGCTACGCGATTTCTAGAATGAGGGTATTTGCTGGTGGCCAACCTCTCAGAAAAAAGGAAAATCAAATTAAACCGCCAGATGTCAACATTGTGGCCCAACAAATGAGGTATAAATCTTTCTCTTTGAAAAATTTTGTGTTTTTTCTTACTGTCCTATTTTATTTTGCTAATTTATTTTTATTTTTAGCTATGATTGTGCTGTTTATGTAATGAAATAGCTCAAGATAATCGAACCCGAAGACATTAAAAAGGGCAAATATGGCTGGGAGAATTGGACGCAGGTAACTATGTTTAAAAATAGATAACTCTATATTACTTTACTAAATTAATGGAGTTTAATAAAAGAAACTTCTTTAAATTGAAGGCGGAGGTGGACCATTTTAGAGTTGAATACGCTCCGTTGATTCTATTTGATGAAATGAATCAACTAAGAGATAGAGCCATTCAAAAAAGCGAAGCAATCAGATTGTCCAAGCCATCTGCAACATTGTTGAGTCCATATTGTCAATTACATTTAGAAGATATTGACAGTCAATAGTTTGAATGTTGTGTACTAAATTGTATAGTTTGAACACATATTTTTTGTATAGTTTGTAAATATTTAATCCAAGCTTTTTATAAAATTTATTTGCAAAAATAAACTTCTATAAAACTGTCTATACTGTATTCAAAAGTTGTTAATTATAGGTTCAAAAAAAAATCAAGGGAAAGAATATCAAATATTCAAATACGCCGAATTCCTTTTATAATACACCGAAAAATAACTAGAATACATAAAAAAAACGTGCTTACATATTTCCCTAGAAAATCTAACCAGGAGTTATGGGAATTCAAAAATTTGAATTGTTAGCCTCCTTAAGTATTGAATTGTATATGCATTGTAAATTTAAAACAAACAAATTCTTTTAGATAGTTCAAAACACTAATTTCCAATACAAATAGCAACATCTCAAAAATATAAAAAAACAAAGAAAATATAAAAAACAAGAGCATGCAGAATACACCCAAAAGTTTTCACTGGTACACCAAAATAGTGTCACTCTACACCCTAAAACCTATCCTATGCTACTGAATCTCTGAACTGATAATTCATAGCGTGTCCATAATATTGGCTTGAATTTGATTGCACCACTAAACCGCCATAAAAAAATGTTCAACTAGAAAAAATAAAATCACATATTACCAAAACTATTAACAAAAATAAAATCAATTACTCCATGTTTAAAGAACATCACTTTTACCTCGCTTAGAGGTTTCGTTTTCTTCTTTTTTTTTTTTTTTTGAAGCATTTGCATTCTTTTTCCATCTTTGAACCTAGTATATTTTTTAGACGTCCTCTTGTTCTCACCCGTGGAGGGATTTGAAGCTTGTTAATAGCTTTCAAATTAGCATCTTCGTGAGATAACGGACATTTTTCCTTGCTTTTGGCTTTGTATTCTTGCATCTCAACCATGACATTATTGTAAGCGTGGTGCAGAATCGCAATCACCTCCTCGGATTATGATGCAAATTCACATATATTTTGCGAATGAAATACCAATTCATCAAATCTCATGCTTCTTGGCTCCAACAGAGGCTCGTCATGGCTGCTCTTGATATGAGTGTGTCTTCTCTTTACGTTCTTACTCCATCGTTCCAATATGTATCTCAGTGACACTTTGTTTACACGCTTAAAGCTTAACGCGCTCAGAGCGTGACGACATAATATCCCTCTTGACTTGAATAATAAGCACTAGCATTTCACTTCAGCTGCTACCGTGGTGCATGTAACCGCAAACTTGTTGAATATTGAGTTAGAAAATTGTTCTACAACTTCATATACCGTATAGCCTATAGCGGAGTGCGTTGATCTTGTAATGCAATTCACCTTCCCTCTAAATTGTGCTTGGACTTCCCTGAACTTCTCGTGAGTATACACCTGTTGAAACTGAGCTTCTATTGAGGATTTTTTTGCACACGGTATGATGGTATGAAAATCTGCAACATCTAATTCTCTCTCTCTCTCTCTGCTCCCTGCTTCCTAGGCAATTATCGTACTGTTTGACGAATTGGATAAGTGAGCTGTTCCGCATAATGAACTTGTTAAAGAACACATGAATGCTCTCGCTCCTTTGTGTGCTTCTCATCCCTGCCCAGAAGTGGCGATCGAGATAAAGTGGAATCCATAAATGACGATCTTCGTAAAGCTTTACAAAAACACTTAAATCAGAACTAACATACATCGAAAAACATGCAATGTACACCTCTGCTGCACTGGAAAAACACATACTGAAATTAACAGCATCACTTAAACCTAATAAAAAATAACATTACCTGAAAGCCACTTGTTGTCCCCAAGACCGTACTTCATCAGAAAATTATTCCAATTCCTATCAATGATTCTTTTGCAAGAGAGTTCCAAACAACATGGTCTATTTCTTGTTCGATTTTTTCGTGTCTCTTATAGCCGTTTAATTTGCTTGGAATCTTCTTCATGATGTGCCAAATACACCACCGGTAAATTATTGTGGGCATACAACTCTCAATAGCTCGTTGCATCAATGCGCATTAATCGGTAAGAATGCCTTTCAGAGCATTTTCTCCCACGCAACAAAGCCAACATTCAAATAATCATTTGAATGATTGAGTATCCTCGTTTTTCATCAAAGCGCATCCCAGAAGTGTTGACTGACCGTGGTGATTCACCTCGACAAAAAGAACCACAAATCATATTATATATGAATACGACGAAACAAAAAAAATCGTTAAATCCAACGAAATAATATCTTTCTACACCGAAAATCAGACCAAATACACATAAATCAGAATAGCATATTACTTGTTTGTATCGTAGGTGGTATCGAATGAAATAACATCTTCGAAATACTCACAGGCAGCCCTACTCCTTGCGTCCGCCCAAAAAGCAATCTTAATCGACTGATCAGCCTCGAGTTCAAGCTCGAAAAAGAAATTTTGATTCTTCTCTTTCATTTTTAATAAGTATTTCACAAATTCTTTTTCATCCTCTTGTTTCGAAACATTCCACACTTATCTCGTGATGTAATTTCTCACATCTCTTTCGATAAAATTTAACTCACAGTAACCCCTGGCTACTGCGACAAATGATTGGTATGTTTTGCTTGGTCTGATTCCGACTTCCTCGTTATTCTCTAGTTTACGATGCATGGACATGCTTAGTTCCTTGTGTTGGTTTAAGCATCTCTGCTTGATTTGCATAGCAGGGATGTAAATGATGCAACATGACCTTCGAAATGCTCCAAACACCAATGTCATTCAATATGTGTATATAAATTCTTGCAAGACAATTTAATTCAGCTAAGAGATTTGTCTTCTCGGTCGGAGATATTTTTTATTTTCATTTTTCCTCTCTGCTACATGTAATCTATTGGTTCTTAATTTCATTTCCCTTCTTATTTGTGCTCCAAACTCTTGTAGAAAAACATGCAACTTTCGAATAATTTTTGTAGAATTTTGCAGCATCGTCAAGCATGTTAAAAGTCATCCCAAGCTTCGGAACAAACTGCTCATCAACATTGCACAGAAACTGCAAAATACACCAAAAACAGTCCACAATACACCATATTAAAGCAAGGATAAAATATAGAATGCAACTACAACTATAGAATCATCATAAAAAATAACAAAAGTAAGATTCAGAATTCATCATCAAACAGAAACTAAAACAATTCAACTATAGAATCATAAACGATAAACAAACTATATTATCTAGATTCAAACCACACCTCACTACTTGATTCGATTCAAGACAATAATACAATTCACCCTTGTTCAATTGAAAATGTCAGAACCTATAAATACACTGAAAAGTCCCTCCAATACACTAAAATATTTCTGATTTACACCGAAAAATCTGATATACAATGCAATAGATTCGTCAGAACTACTACATTACATTCAATTCAAATAATCAGCAATGAAGAGCAATTTTCACAAGCAAGGTTCACAACATTATTCACCTAGATAATCATAAACTACTAACGAAAACATTAACTGGAATTGAACCACACCTTAGGCGCTTCATTAGAATCAAAACAATAATCCACTTTGCTCTGGTTCAGTTGACAATTTGAACTTGAATCATTCATTATCTTCAAAACAATTTTGGAGCTTGATTTCTAAAACGAACATAGAAAACGAAGAAAATCAAGAAAAACAAAGAAAGAGAACACAGAGAGAACACGCGACAACGACGAAAGAGAATACACGAAAACGAAAGAAGAGAACGCAGAAAATGCTGACGAAATTCAAAAAAGGAAATGAAATCTTTTCAAAAAAGGAAGTTATATATTCGCGCATTGATTGAAAAATTAATTAAATTAAGAGGCACGTGGAATGTACGTGTTAAGAAGAGGCGCGTGAAATGAATTGGGGTAAAATGACTTATATGGATTTGTATGAAAAAATGATTTGTTTGTGGAGAATATTTGTTTTGAAAATAGTTAATGAAAATATTTTTAGAAAAAAAATGTATGGACCAAATTTTCTATATTCTTAATTATATATTGTATACGTAAATATGATTATATTTTGAAAATGATATTTTAAAAGGATAATTGCATACCAAATATTTCCTATGTTTTCATTATCTACTAAAAAAAAATTTAATGGCGAGGTCTAAGGACAAAGTATAACAATGAGTTAATATTCAATTTGGTCCTTGAACTTACACGCGAGTCTTAATTTAGTCCATAAAATTTTAATTTTTTTTATTTAGTCTCCAAATTTTATAAACGTGCCTCACATTAGTCCCTGAGATAATTTTTAGTTCAAAAACGTTAATGGAACGTTGAAATGGACAATCAAATGCCATACTGAAACTTGTAAAATGTTGTAGTTTTGGTTTTGGCATTCAAATAACTCAAAAATGATGTCGTATCACTTGTTTTGTTAGGTAAAATTTCAATAAACACCACTTATGATATTGTTTTTGGGTTATTTGAGTGTCAAAACCAAAACGACATTATTTTACAAAGTCTAGCGTGGCGTCCGCCTATCCATGACAGCATTCTATTAACGTTTATACATTGAAAATTGTTTCAAGGACTAACATGAGTCATGTTCGCAAAGTTTGGAGACTAAATAAAGGTAATTGAAACTTTAGGGACTAAATTGAGACTCATATACAAATTCAGGGACCAAATTGAGTATTATCTCGTATAACAATATTATTAAAA
>NC_029790.2:134337556-134357368 GCF_000816755.2 Arachis ipaensis | reverse complement strand
CATTCTAAATAGAACTGCACATTGACTAGATTTGAATTGAATATGACCAAAATTTTTATTTGGTCCCTAATAAATTTATTGGATCAGATCGGATATAATATTTGTATTTTTTATACTCAGATTCAATCCGATTTGCACATTTGCGAATCAGATCTTGAATATATCCAAAAAAAAAGTTTAAAATGCTTATTTCTATTAAAATCAAATACAACTATTATATAATAAAAAATATAAATAATTAACTTATCAAAGGAAATAGTGACCGATAACAAAAGAAAATAATATAATCAGTGCCGGTGAATAAATATATCTTTGCGAGTTAAACCCCAAAATAGTCCCTGAGATTGGCATCGTACACTAAAATCGTCCCTGAGATTCCAATTGCACAAATTACGTCCCTGAGATTGAAAAAAATGCACCATATTAGTCCCTGACCTATTTTCCATTAACGACGTGATGACATGATATGATGACATGGACTGTAAGTGACACGTGTCACTTCATGATTTGGCCACGTGTAATGGTATGATGATGTGGTGACCGGTGACACGTGGCATGCTGACGTAGATGGTTGTGCCACGTGTCACAATGTTATTTGGCCACGTGTCTGTTTGTGCCACGTGTCACAACAGTATTCGTCCATGTGTCATCCATTATGTCATCGTTGTATATGCACCAAATTAGTCCCTCACTTTGCATTAAGTGACTCATTTTCGTCCCTGAAATTGAATGTCGTGCACCAAACTAGTCCCTTCACCAGTTTTTTCTCATTTTTTTCTATAAATTCAAAATTTTCAATATTTTTGAATGCATTAATTTCAATTCTATTTTTCACATGTTCTTCAAATAAAAATATTTTTATAAAATATTTTTTCTCTTACGAATACTCTAACTGCCGACTTAGAGTTGACGTGAAGGCTTTTCAAGCACATTCACTACCATCTCCGATCTCTTTCAGTACGTTTATAAAATATTTTTTTCTTGCGGATATCCCTAATAATTGCCGTCTTGGAGTTGACGTGAAGGTATTTCAAACTTCCCTCATTACCATCTCTAACCTCTTTCCTCTAGACTGTAGAGGTCAAAGATGGTAGTGAGACTGCTTGAAGTATTTTCAATCTAACTCATTTACACATAACGAAAACGTGTATTTCATAAGAAAAAAATGTTTATTTTAATTATTAATTTATTGTTAAAAACACATATTTTTTTATGAAAAAAATGTGTCTAATCAATCATATAATTATTTTTTTATAATAACATACTTATATATTACAAAATTTACCAATGTTAAATTATTAAAAAAATTATATAATTAAAACTAAAATCTTAAAATTTTTTATAAAAGCACTTGTATTTAAACGATATATGAAAAAAATATAATTGAAATTAGTGTATCCAAGGACGATATATAAAAAATAGAATTGAAATTAGTGTATCTAAGATATTAAATTTTTTAATTTATAGAAAAAAATGAGAAAAAATTAGTGAAGGGACTAGTTTGGTATACGGCATTCAATTTCAGGGACTAAAATGAGTCACTTAATGCAAAGTGAGGGACTAATTTGGTGCATATACAACGATGACATAATGGATGACACGTGGACGAATATTGTTGCGACACGTGGCACAAACGGACACGTGGCCAAATAACATTGTGACACGTGGCACAACCATCCACATCAGCATGCCACGTGTCACTGGTCACCATATCATCATACCATTACACGTGACCAAATCATGAAATGACACGTGTCACTTACAGTATACGTCATCATGCCGTGTCATCACGTCGTTAATGGAAAATAGGTGAGGGACTAATATGATACATTTTTTTCACGTAATTAGTGCAATTGGAATCTCAGGGACGATTTTAGTGCACGATGGCAATCTCAGAGACTATTTTGGAGTTTAACTCATATCTTTGCAGTGAAGTAAAATAAAAACATTATATCCCTTCAAAGAGATTATGTGAGAAAATTAAAATCAATAATTAAACGATAATTCAATAATTCAGCAGCAACAACAATAATCTAATTCAGCAACTCAGAACTAAAATCGTAACAACAGCAACTCAGAACGAAAAAAAAAAAATTCCAGCCAACAATATCAGAGCACCCAGCGCTGCCAACCCTCCCGGTTCATACCCAATCCTCCTTTGAATGGCAAGGGGGCTTTTGGACCATAGTATTAGAATAGAAGAAAAGATTGAGGGTCTGATATCGTAATGGGCCTAAGCCCAATATTAAATTAATTTGGAAGCTTAACCCGGCCCAACCCGGCCCAACCCAGCCAATGCTCATATGTCATATCCATAACCAGCCGAAAACCCTAGCTACTGTCTTCTGTTCCATTCCGCCTCACACAGACACAGGGTATTGCTACTTTCTGCGTTCACTCAAATCGCTACAATAATTCTCCTCTTTCCATTTTGATTTGGATTCGATTTTGACGTTTAGTTTTTCCTAATACCAACTCTTTCTCTTTCCATTTCAATTTTTGTTCGCAGTTTTAGCAGCTCTTGATTCCACAAAACCCTAGCTTCAACCATGAGGTAAATTTTAGCTTCCACCGTCAAAGATTTATGTTTTCCCCTCATTTTCGTCATGGATTAATAATAAATGTTTGGTGAAAACGAAATGAATCTCTTGAATAATTTTGTTTTTGTGAAATTAATTAATTGGCGATATGAGTGTTGATTTTATCTGTGTGTGTGCGCGCGCGAACTGTATAGTAAGCTTCAGAGTGATGCGCTGAGAGAAGCCATCACAGGAATTGTGGCTGATTCGAAAGAGAAGAATAGGAAGTTTGTTGAGACCATTGAGCTCCAAATTGGACTCAAAAACTATGATCCACAGAAGGACAAGCGCTTCAGTGGTTCTGTAAAGTTGCCACACATCCCAAGGCCCAAGATGAAAATCTGCATGCTTGGTGATGCTCAGCATGTTGAAGAGGTAAGCTTGTCTTCCAATTCATTTTCTGTTGTTGTATCAAGACTTCTTAGTTATAGAAGTAAAATGGTAGCTCCTTTTATTTTTGTAATTTGGTTATTGTCATACATGACCCTTGATTTATATTGGATATGATAGAATAAGTTGATTCGTAGAAATTACATATTTATGTGAGAAAATTAGGTATCTAATTGAAGTTTTTGGCTTAACATTAACGTTTGTAACAATCTGGTATTTGAAGTGTGTAAATGAGATGCTTGATTTGAATGACTTTGCAAATGCTGTGCTTTCCATTTTGTTGTATGAATGGAGTATCTTGAAATGACACATTGGCTGCACTTGAAGAGAGCAATGACATTTTATGATTTGATGGAAGTGATATTTTGGTTGTGTTTCAGTGCTGCTTGTGTGATTGTTGTGTGTAATGGTTGCCATGTTTGTTATGTTGATTGAACTTATAATTTGCAGGCTGAGAAAATAGGATTGGATTGGATGGATGTTGAAGCATTGAAGAAGCTTAACAAAAATAAGAAATTGGTGAAGAAACTTGCCAAGAAATATCATGCTTTCTTGGCTTCTGAAGCAGTCATTAAGCAGATTCCTCGTCTCTTGGGTCCTGGTCTCAACAAGGCAGGCATGTATCTTTTCGATTTTAAACTTTTGTGCATTTCCAGAAACTTGTTAAATTATTATGATTTAGATAATTTTATTCAAGTGTGACATTGTAGTCTTCCTGTTTATAGTTCTTTTAATTGTCTACTGAATGTAGTGTTCGTTTTGTTTGGTAGACCTTATATGTTGCGTGTATCGTTCGAATTTCAGTTTTCACCTTTTGCTGCTTTTGAAATTCCTCCTGACTTTGCAGGAAAGTTTCCCACACTTGTTACCCACCAAGAATCTCTCGAGTCAAAAGTTAACGAGACAAAGGCTATGGTCAAGTTTCAGCTTAAGAAGGTGCTCTGCATGGGAGTAGCCGTTGGCAATGTTAGTATGGAGGAAAAGCAAATCTTTCAAAACGTACAACTGAGTGTTAACTTCCTTGTTTCCCTGTTGAAAAAGAACTGGCAGAACGTAAGTATTCCTCCGTCCTTCGATGTTTGATGCGTTGCTATTGCATTCTTCATCTATCTCTTCTGGTTAAATGGCTATGTCTGCTATTGCATTCTTCATCTATCTCTTCTGGTTAAATGGCTATGTCGACATGTTCATGACTTTACCCCTTTTATTATTGACTTAGTTTGCATGTTTGTTGATTAGTGTTTATTCCCTGTATTGTTATTTTTAATCCATGGGTATATTTAAATTCTTTCATCTAGCCAAATCATATAACGTGCAATATTTATTTTACTTATTTCAGGTTAGGTGCTTGTATCTGAAGAGTACCATGGGAAAATCTTACCGTGTGTTTTGAGAGACTTATTTTTTATCTTTGAAATTAAAATTCTGTGAAATTATGATCAAGATTTTGAGTATCTCACTAGCATGACAGATATTTTCATATTATTGAAGTTTTGTCGGATGAATTTTTTGTTTATTAATTTTTCGTTCATGGTTTGGCCTCTAAAGTCTAAAGTGGTTACCGGCATTGGATCCTATTTTTAGTACTTCCTTCCTACTTACCCTTCTCTTAATCTTTTTATTCCATTTCACGTGGTCTGTGACTTATTTAATAGTTAATACTTGTAGCGGAAGGACAATCGTAAACTTGGTGAATCATGTACAATAAACTACCGTTGTAGATTTTACTATTATTTTACGTTGGTGCTTTCTATTTCCATTAAGTTTATACTTTTAGATGATCATAATGGAATTAAATCACAGTCGATACATTTCAATAAGGATTGTGAGAATATGTAGAAAAAAGCTATGAAATGTTATGACAAGGGTCAATTCTGTCATCCAACAATTCATTCGAAAGTCGAAACAATTTAGTTGTGAACCCCCAAGTAATATATGTTTCTTTTTCTTTATTTTTTCATGTTTCCACGAAGTATATGTTTATAGGGATTTTTTGTTTTTTTGTTTTAGTTGAAAGTTAAACCTTTAGCAGCCCAAAAAGAATGAAATGATTAAATGAAAATAGATAAAGTTATGCACCCATAGTTGATCATCAATAGTATTAAATTGAAAGTATTTGTATACCAAAAAAAAATTGAAAATATTTATACATTTAATGTTTTTTTAATTGTAAAAGGTCTTCTAGTAATTATGACAATAGGAGGATATATCATTTTACATAAAATAAACAGCTTCCGCAAAATCCGTTTTCTGTATATCCTGACGAAAGAAAAAAGACAATAGGACAATTTAATTTATAAAGACAAAACATTCATTGAAAAATATAAGTTAAAATATGTGGCTTGTATAATGATATGGTCCATTAATGACCCAATCTTGGTGGGTAACTGGGTATGCCTTGTTATCTATCAAGTCCTAATCTCAGGAGTTATTCACATTATTAAAAGAAATTAAATTATGTTTCCGTATAATTTTTAGATAATAATGTTTTAGCACTTAACAAACCCCACAATAAATGTTTTATAACCTTAGGACATATTTGTGCATGGTCCTCATTGAATCATATACCGTTGATAGCGACACATCAAAGCAATTATAAAGTATAATAACTAAGCTTTGATTAATATAGATACTTTTTTTTTATTATTTAAAAAAGGACTAAGATTGGATTTAGATTTGAAGGCAGACAATACAAAATTAGTGGGTGCTACTAAGCCAAAAGTACCACTTTTGATAAAAACCAAATAGATTGGTACTCCTTAGATGTTTCTTTAAACAAGAACTAAAACCAATATATATAGCCTAATAATTACATTAATTGAGGAGTGAGTACTATTTCATTTTCCAGTTTTCTTACCCACACCTCAGCTGAAAATAGAATTGTCGTTTGCATTGCATTTTTGCCATTTTCTGATACCTTTTTAAGAATTTCGCTAAAATGGAAATAATGATTCTGAAATTTGAACTAATAAGTAGTTTTCAACATAAGTAGAAAGCTTAAAAGAAAGTGCACTTGTATTTACATTGAGAAATTAGAGGTATCTAACTTTAGATTATTTTGGAGGTTTAGCACATAATACACTTTAAAGATCTTAGAGTGAATATTTTTCAGTTTCTCATCTTTTTAAGAATAACTTACTTTAAATGAGTTTATCCTTTCAATTTACACTAAAATGGATGTGTTGATTTTCTTTTTGAACAAAATCACTAATTAAAAAAAAAAAAATCCCTATCAACTATCAGTATAAGATCCTTTTAGTGTTAGCTAATCTATTATTTTCAATTATTGACAAAAGTTGAACCCCAACCTTACTGAAAATAAATAAATATTGAATAACCAAAACAAGTGTGGGTAGACAATATCCTCCATCTCTCTCCTCAATTATATCCATTAGACATAAAGTTAAAAAATTCTAATCTTTAAAAAAAAAATATATCAATTCAATTTTCATAGTTAACAAAATATAGAAAAGGGGGAACTTCTTTATGTTTTCTCTAACTTAGGCTTCGGTATACTTTGATTCTTAAATTCTTATAAACATAGTATAATACAACCTATAAATCTTCTCAAATGTGCATTTTAATTTTTGTTACAATGTCAAATAAATACTAACCAAACTTATCAAATTTATTTAGGCGACCATTAGTTGTACTAAATTTCTTTAGATTTTTTTTTTTAATTTTCAAACTTAGTCAAATAATACTTCGGATTCTGAAAAAATAGAATCATCTGAGCTCCATTTAAAAGTTTGTTGTTAGCCAATAGATTGCTTTATACATAAAGTGGGATTCGAACCCCAACAAGTGTTTAATTAGTGAGCTAACCAGTAGACCAACCTAAAAAAAACGACTAGATATCAAATTTACATATTTACAAAATGAATATGTTTCTTGCTAACTTGACAAGTCACATCTTTACCATTGAAATCAATAAAAAGTAAAGAAACTCTATTTATTTGGGTAAATAATAGAGAATTGAATTAATTTTTTTAAAAATAATTTTAACAAGATTTGAATCCTATGCAAAATTGCAAATATCAACATTGTATAAATGATCGAAATAGTGTAAATGTTTTGTTGTCTGTCCGTGATGATTGTTGAAAGTAACATGAGTGAAAATAAAGTTTCAACAAACATGTTTGTATAAAAAAAAACCAAAGTGACACCTCATTTTAAAATATTCTTAATATATAACTTACCATGCATGCATTTTATATTCTTTCTTAGCTTTCTGTCCTATATGATGCTACTTTGAATAATTATTCTCTTTGTATGGATCGGACTGAAATTTTGAAACCAAGATTCTCTTGATCATTGGAATTAATCATTCTTGAATGGACGATACATGCAGTGAAATCCATATGAACTAATAAGGGTAATTGAATATCATAGGCTGGAGGAAGTTTTTAACCTAAAAAAAAATGACTGCTACATTAACATCAGACATGCATCCAAAAAATCTCTAGAAAGACACACATCAATATGACAATATTACATCACTTTTATTATGTATTCGATATTTTTTAACTTTTGGCCTGGACATTTCGGTTAAACCACCATAATAATTATTAAACGTGTGTTAATGACTAATGCACAATTCTAAAAAAAAATTAATTTAAATTTTATGATGAGTAGCTCAAATGGCATAGTTTCTCTATACTCACCTAAAAGTTGCGGATTCGAATCTCACTTCTAACCTATGAAGCACGGATACTTTGTGTCTGCGTGTCGGACACATTTTGGATACGACACTCACCGACATTCGTCCGACACACGTGTCTACTGTGTCCAACCGTGTCTTAATAAAAAATAAAAAATTCTTCTCCGGACACGTTTGGACACACCTAAATACCATCATGTGTCCGCGTGTCCAATCTTATTCTTAACATATATTCTTAAAATAAATTTAGATATAGTATATATTGTATCTCCGTGTCATGTAAGATTTTAAAATTCACGTGTCGGCGTGTCCTGTGTTATGTCATGTCTTGTGTCAGTGTCCGTGCAACATAGCTTCTAACTTTGAAAAAAAATGGAGAATAAAGTTGTGTTTTGGATATTAAAATGACAAATTCATCCTTGATAATGTAAAAAGTTGACAAATTAATCCTTTCATATAAAATTTAACACAAAAAATATACTATGTTGACCTTTTTGAAATTGTGAAAAATTAGATGCATTATTCTTAAAACATTTTTTACTAAATAAAGAGTGCTGCACTTGTTAATTAAACAAATCTATAAACGTACTTATTTTTTTCGGAACGTATTAGCAATTGTCAAAATGAATTTCTAACCAATAAGAATTTGAATCTCTATCCTTATTTTCAAATTCTAAGAAGCTAATTCTATCTGGGAAAAAAAAAGAAAAAAATTTTGAAGGACAATTTGTGATTACTCTTATAATTAATATTGTTTGTACCTAATTACATTGTATGGTATCATTGCTTGTGACTTCATTAACTTCCAAAACATTCCATATATTATTGTGACTATATAGTCTCTGTCCTCAACTTTCAGATATGCTAATTGCAACATCTTTTATTATTACTTACTTACCCTTCAAACTTTAGCCTCCTTCTATGGCTTCATCAACAACCAAACCACAAAAAAGGATTAGAGATTTTCTCACTGAGCAACAAGAACCATTCATATTAGAGGTTTACCTTCTTGAGAGACAACACTCTTCAAAATGGTGGAAAAGATTCAATGGAGATTCTGATGGAAATAAGAGTTCTAATAATGATGAGAAATCAAGAAAGAGAAAAAAGGCTATGCTTCCTTTTTACAAAGTTCTTCTACCATATGGAAAGAAAGGAAATTCCTTATGGTCAAATAATGAAGATCAAAATTTGTTTTCTTCAGAAACTTTTCAGAGGTATATATCTAATCCTTAAATATGTTTTTTAACTACAAATCTTTTTAAAGTGTTTAATTTGAATGCATCAATGTAAAAAAGTTTAATATAGATAATAATGTATTACCAATTTATCACGTCAACAAAAATATTTGCCTTAACTTTAACTATCTCTTATTTTAATAGTTATATAAATTCACAAAAATACTATGTGCACACCAAAAATCAGCGACTATGTATTTGTATAGTATTTGTGTATGTATAAATAATGTACTGTTTAATTTATTATTATTGTCTATATATAATATTTAACCCTAAATATTTTGTTTCCAATTTATTGATTAAGATATGACTAGTTGCAGTTTTTTCACCGTGGATTTCAGTATAATCTCCCATGTTCAAATATTACTTTCTTTACGTGTATATTCCCAAAGGAAAAAAAAAAACGGAAATAGTAAAAATATTGAGTCATGTTCTTTAATAGAAATGTTATATTCACATTGTGTTTTAGACAGTCATTGACATCCGTGAACCATAGCTTAAATAAGTATGAGTTTCATTATGCAAGTTGAATATGATTATTAACGAGTAAGTGTATAATTTGGTCCATAAAATTACAATTAATGTACATTTTACATCCTAAAATTTCGAAAATATTAATTAGTCCTTAGAGCATCTCCAATACATAGTTTTAATTTCATTTTATTTTGGATCCCGCACAATACCACATAAACATTTGTGAGACCATATATCATAAAAATTGATTTGAAACTCCATGTGAAAATTGAAATTCGTCACTCTAATGCTTGGTTTCATTTCAATTTAACGACGTTACATAACAAAGTTACAATGTTCATTTAATAGATTTAATAGATATATAAATGACAGTATTTATTAGTCTTTTTTTTAAAATGATACGGTATCTCCTTACCAATATCATTTCAAAGATTATATTAAATGTAAGTTTCAATTTCAAATCGGTTTAGTTACTATAAAAATCAAAATTGATACTAAAAAAATATCTTATTGGAGTTGCTCTTAGAATTATGTTTTGTAAGATATTTTAGTCTCTCACAAATTGGTACTATTTTGTTAATAAATCGCATTGCATGCTAATGTATCATTCAACAAAATTGATGGATTTATACTGTTGATGAAACCAATATGTTATTTTGATGTTTACATAACTAAAAGTGACATTTAATCTAAAACACTATGTTAAAATAACATGACTTATCATTGTATATGAACTCATGAGTATGATGTGCTGATGAAACAGTAGCTGCCATATGGAATTTACTTGGAGAGTCAGTGAAGAAAGAGAATTGTACCAATACCAATAAGCAATCAGCAGAGTTTCTTATTCGGCCAAATACGTCCAAAAAGGTAGTTCAAAAGATTAAAAGACTGCTATGTGCCCGTGAGAGAGATATTTCCATAGTGGCCATTCCAACTAAGCAAGAAAAGGTAAAACAATGTTACAAAGGACCCATTTGTGAGGGAAAAAAAGAATGCGGTCGGCAAGGTGCAAACCTCAAGACTATGGATTACTTGAGTTCAATAGACGAATGGAGGAACATGGAGGAACAAGTGAAAGCCATTAGTGTTGAGATCACTGACCATATATTGGAAGGTATTAACAATGAAATTGTATTAGAATTTATAGCAACTTGGGCAGACCAATCCTAGCGTAGAAATCAAACACACACAAAAAGCTCTCCTACTTTGGAGCAATGATTTTAGTTATAATTCAATTGATTTGGAAAACTAATTCAGATTATAATCTGCTTATTACTTGCGTTTGGAAATAATTGTCAAATTATCCGCACATTGTTCAGCTTGTAGACCTAAAGTTGATTTTTTAAAATTTGGACTTGCAAATACGCAAGGACTCAAAAACCTTGGTACAAAGTGGACATGTTAATTGATAAATCCAAGGAGAACCAACAGATTCTAATTTTTTTTTACATATGAAGTCAAATCTCCTAAACACAAATGTTCCCCAAGAAAAGGGGAGTCTAAAAGAACAAAATTAATATTCGACAACCCAAGTCTTGAAAGGATGCAGGCAAAGTTCTGTATCTCATAACTGCAAAAAGGTTAGCAACCTAGCGTCTAAATCTCTGCATCATCGCCGAGTTCCCCGTCTTCAAGTTCTTCATGGCCCCCGGTTTTCCGGGAACCATCACGGTGCTCCCTCTTGTGTCTTCTATGCCGGGTTTCATTGTCTGATTCTGGAGAGTTTGCATGCTGCAAGATAGTTGCATTCATTTCACATGCTTATTCTAAAATGTTACAAGTAAAATCTAACAATCAAGATGATGCAGAAATATCAATGACCTTTCGAGATTTCTTTCGGTCGCTGCCGTGCTTTCGTGATTTCTTAGACTCTTCTTTTTCATCCCTCTCGGAATCCACATCCTCTACACTGCTGTGTCGCCTCTTCCTGTGTTTCCTTTCCTTATCTTTGTCTTTTTTCTTCTCTTCCTTGAAACCATGGCTTTCAATATCTTGGTTTTCACTATCTGTGTCGTCCTTCTTATGCCGATCTTTAGACTTTTCTTTCTCGCGTTCTCTATCCTTCTCTTTCTTTTCCTTTTCCTTCTCCTTCCGTTTCTCTTTCTCTTCTCTCTCTTTCTCCTTTCTGGCCTGCAGATAATTTTTTTTTGTAAGAATAAAATGCGGTGTATTGACCCTAGACCCTTAAAATAAGTTAATAAAGAAGACATATTTCTAAATTATGAAGCCATATCTTCTCACAACCAATTCAAATAAGTTATGAAACGAAAAACTCAGATAAATAAGATTTGCACACCTTTTCCTCTTCACGCTTGCGTTCCTTCTCTTTAGCTTTTTCCTTTAGGTATGTAATGTACTCCTCAAATACTTCTCTACTGTAGTTTTCATCCCCCATTGATCTATAAGTGTAGGACAGAATCATCAAGAACAAATATTTCCAGGATGGACAACACTATTCATGGCACAACCGACTCAGTAACTCGAAACAGAGAACATGTACCTGTACTCTTGTGTCTCCTCAACAAGTGGCTTGCAATCCTCCCAAGTTGAAGAAGTAGTAATATCCTACAAAATTAGATGATGACACTTTCTAGTAATAATTTACCTAGCCAAATAATGAGAAACAAGAATTAGATAACTGGAAAAATCTTAGTTTACCTTAAATGTATATAACAGGTTAGTTAAGTCATCAGCAAGGCGCTGGCGCTTCTTAGCTTCTTTCTCCTCTTTCTCTTTAGCTCTCTCTAACAAGTCTTCGAATATAAGCTTTAAAAGAGAGAAAGAATCAAAATCTGATAATCCATGTTGCAAAGGAATACAATCTCCAGCATGCACATGTGACTCTAAGTTTATTGAAGTTGATCAAAAGAATCACAGAGAGACCCATACAGCAATTTAGTGAATGGGAAATTTCAAATCGAGGTGACTTACTTAGACAATGGAAACATTTCATTTTATTCTGAGATAGTGTTTTTTCTTTTCTCTTTTTAAATATCAAATATAAATATCCAAGCAAATCCTCACAGAACAATATCCATAACGAACATAGAGTTGAAACTAATGTAATAAGTTTCTTCACCACGTTGCTGATAGTATTAAATTTATGTAAGATTTCTGAAAGTAGTTTCCAATGTAGTAGCTAAATATTATACATCAAAAAATATAATACCCACAATTTCTTGCATTGTGTTGCCTCATTAAATTCCCTCTTTAGACATTGGGAGAGTAACTATTAATCTCTGATTCCCATGAAGTAATTTAATTACTCTTAAATTATTATATTTTTGGAGCAAGAAATGAAACTAAAATAACAGAAATTACAACCACAATACATTACCTTCAAATTGATCTCTGATATTGTTTCGCAACTAGCTTCTTCCAAGATAGCAGCCTTGAATTCCTCAAACACCGAAGTGGACACTACAGTGATCTACTTGATCAACACATGAAACAGAGAAGCAGGTTGTTCATCAAAAATAAAAACTACGGATAAAGCAAAAGAAAAATATATTTGATGCTTAGACCATACCTTGCCTGACTTAATTATATCTTTTACCAGTGTCTTGTCTTCATGGTACTGTCAACACAAAATTTAATACTTTAGGTTGATGTGAACATTTCAAAAATTTTAACAAATACAGTAAGTTAAACAGATCACTCACAATACTAGAATTTATTCCATTCCCAAATCACAAATGACCCGAGAAAGATTCAATCAAAGAAATTAATGGAGTTGGAAATATATGAGAAATCGTATTTTCAATATATTTCAATTCAGAAAATTATTGACATCAAACTCAATATTTGAACAGAAAAAAAAAAATAAAAAACATAAAATACAGAATTAAGTCTTGCTCCATTTGATCAGGATAAGAAACAATAAATATTCAAAAGAAATGACTCAAAATGGAAATTAGATAACCTGATTTTCAAGATCTTCTACTACATCCTCAAATAAATCCTTAGGAGTGGAACCAGATGTGTTTGATGCGACAGCTTGATATTGAGGCAAATCCCTAACCTGGGAAAATGTGAACACAAGAAAAGTATTTCTGTTACCATATTATTCCAGCTTTTCATCACAAGCAATGAAAATATGTACTACCTTCAAGCAGTATTCTCTCCATTGAGTTTTAGCATTAAGAATTCCAGCAGCAACATGTTCTTCCAACAACTTGCGGAATGCATCACGATTTTTCCTTTCACCACGACGAACTCGCTCCTATATGTAGTCACATAAATAAATACACATGCAAACATGTGGGCCAAGACACAACAATTCAACAAATGACACGTTAAGGGTCTACCTTCTGTACTCGTTTTTGCTCCTCTTCTTCCTTTTCCAATTCACGAATATAGTCCTGCCAATGCCAATCTCAGCACACAGATCTATGATATATGCCAACTATAACTATAACTATAACAGCTGTACCTGGAAAACAAGCAAGCGGTCAATTTTTTCAAGCCGTAAATATCTATCATCGTCCTCTAACCGATCTTGGACTTTTCGCCATGGACTGTGAACCTAAAATGAAACCCAAAAGGCGAAAATTGACTAAATAAGGAATGTTGAAGAAAATAGAAACAATTACAAGTTTACAACAGAGTTAAACATTTTTAAGTAATATGTACCTTCACATAATCACATGACTCCAAGAATTTCCTGTATTCTGCTAAATTCCGTCTGTGTTCCTCAGCAGCATTTTCCTTTTCCTAAACAGTATAACAAGGAATAAAATTTTAGACATCTTTGATTGCGAAACCCATCATTTTCAAACATATTGATTGCTTTGCTGATCATGACAAAATAAATGTTAGGCATCTCAAGAAGGATTAGTTTAGAATAAAAATCATCTTAGTAAATTCATTCATAATCAACGAGGCAAGAAAGGTACCTCCATCTCATGGATGAAGTTAGCTCCTTGCACTCCTGAAAAGAGAACATGCATTAAGAATTATTTCACATCAGCAAAACAACTTGAGATCATGTCTGTAACTTACTTCCAACATCTTTGTGAATTCTTCTCGAGCTTTTTTCTGCTTCATGCGTCTCTCTTCAGCCTCTAGCTTCTTCCTTTGGCCCAAATACTGAATATTTTAAATTGACCCATGTCAGACCCAGATGGTCATAAATATACATATAGAATATATGCACAACACAAGGGGCACATGCAATGTGCCACTGCAAGCTAGTTTCTCACCTCATTAAAAGCTTGTTTCCGCTCACCAAGTGTTTTTAGAGCATTGTATCTTTTGTCATTGATTATTTCTCTCATCGCCTGAGTTACAATTCAAATATAGTAATTAGCATTTGAAACAAAAAGAGAAACTTAGAAAAATGTCCATTATTTACCTGTTCCCATGTCCAATCAGACTGAACATTAGCAGACTCCAATAGTGCCTTAAATGCAATTTTTGCTTCCTAAAGAGCATTGTGATTGTAGTTAATACAATAAAAATAAAAAGATAAAAACCGTGTCATGCATTCCAAATTTTCATTTGAATACAGTAAACAATATCATTTGGAGCTCTTACCATCTTATTTGCATATGCAAAGGTTTCTTTATCATTTGCTTTCTCCTCTGGCAGAGTCACATTAACTTTTCCAGCAACTGGCAATCCTTTTTTGGTTTCCTGCAAGAATAGCAACAAAACTCAAAATGAGAAATAACTCAATGCTAGCTCTCAATCGCACAGCAAATCAAGAAGACTGTCACATAGGAATATTTTGCTCACTTTATGACCTGATTTTGTGTGTGTGTGTGTGTGTGTGTGTGTGTGAGAGAGAGAGAGAGAGAGAGAGAGAGAGAGAGAAACTTTTCCTACAAACAAAAGATCTAGGTGCCAATTAAACAGTCCCAGTGATAACAAAACTTTCTATTCGGCTGTTACCCTGCCATACATGGTTTGGTGCATTTTTCAGTTGCTTAAATATTTTACAAGAGATCGAACCAAAGGTGCAAATTTATTCTAGTGTTCTGTTTAAGTTATCCTTTCTTCTTGAAATCATTAATTCTTTGCTCTTGTACACTTGTATAAATGCAAGAAAACCTAAAAGCTGAGAATAGAGTTGGGGGGCGGGAGGTTACCTCTATATCTTTAACAGAAGCTCCACCGGTAGGAGCAGCAAAATCCTGAGATGCTTGATTTTCAACACTGCTCAGGTAAGTTTTAGACACATAAGTTAGCAACAGAAACTACCAAAAGGATAGACGAAAACAGTAGAAAACAGAACAGAGTTTATACCTGGACGGTGTAGTGGTGTCAAGAGGATTTGCAGGTCCAGCTACTGCCGTAGACGCAGTTACCACAGTACTCAGTTCAGTCCCAGTGGTACTTGATAATCCAGAAACCAACTGCTGAGGACCAGTTGACGATGCAATTGGTGTGACAGATGCTGGACTTGAAGCAAGCCCATTTGATGTCAAAGGAGTGTTTGAGCTAGCAGTATTAGTCACTGTTGATGGTGCAGCAGATGAAACAGCAGTATTCGATGTATCACTTGTTTCTAACTGCATTCCCTGATTGGCAGCTTTCAGCGCCAATTCACGAGCCAACTGAATAGAAATATTGTAATTTGGATTGACAAACTTAATGTTTCCATGTATAGTTATAGAAATTTATAACATACATAATTATTACCTTAAGTTCCTCTGGTATTGACCATGTTGATTGCTGAGTAACCTTGTTGTAATAATACCTACAAGAAATCATGGTCAAAATATAGATCATAAGTAAAATTTTACAAATACGTGCCACAGAAAGTTCAGAAAAATAGACTTAATAAAATTATACAACAAGGGATAAAACGCACTTTCTTCCATCTGAAGATGTGAATTCTTTCCAAACAGTTGATGCATCAGCCCTCTGTCAAATCCAGCAAAGTTAGAGATATTTGCAAATGCTAACCATAAACCATCCACAACAGATTATCATATCAAGGTAATAAATTAAACACATGCTGCTGTTAGAAACTAGAGGCATTAATTAAACAAATCAAGGATCGAAGAGAATACTGTAAGATGACAACATTGCCAATATTAAGAGTTATAATATAAAATGCATAAAAGCAAAGCAGAACTTTTGACATGCTCATGCCTAAATACATAAGCATACCTGACTGCAATTAAAAAACCGATTAAACAAGATTACGGAATGGGAAACGAGATACATAAACAAAGAGGAGTTGGAAGTGGTAAAACAGCAATAAGATAAACACATAAATGTTTTATATTTATTTTATTCTTTTGTACACGTAGGAAGAGCCAAAGAAACTTACAAAGGGAACAAATGATATCATTCACACATCCCATATTGTTCACCCTTAAGCCACTGGAGGAAGGGGATGTGAAGGGTACAGACAACAATCAATTAATGGTAATTCAAATATACACCAATCTTGCATTTTAAGATTGTAAACCAAAATAAAAAAATAAAAATAAAAAAAAGGGGTTATAAATAGCAAACTGTTGCCTGCCTCGAGAAAGTGTAACCACCGCCTTCACAGTGACCATATAGAGCAGTTGCTAAAATTTCTCCTGACTTGCCATGATATCTACAAATCAGTGGAAGCACATGCGCATAAAAGGATATTCGCACCATAAACCTTTTTTGATGATTGAAATATTCAGATATGGTCAACGATCACATTAGAAACCAGTTTGATTGGCCACACAACATTTTCAAGCATGTCGAACATATATAAAAATGGCATTCAAATTGTGTCAGCATCAGCAATCATCCAAAAACTCACCTCAATAGGTGACATCAGTTCCAATGGTTTCTCCCAACTAGATTGCCTTGTCCTCTTGTTGTAGTAATATCTGGTAAAGATGATCAAAGAACAAAAACTTCTTATGATTCAAGATAATGCAAACTACATAAGCAATCCAAATGTTATCATAAACTGTAAAAGATATTTTTTCAATAATGTAAACAGTAAAAGATATCATCTGTTTCCTCAAAAAACAAGATATTAATCAATACCTTCTGCCATCAGCTGCAGTATGCTCTTGCCAATCAGATGCTGACTGCTGGTTAGGGGCACTTGTTGCCTAAATTTGACAAAGCAACAGACCAAGAATTATATTAGATCATATTTCTCAAAAACTATAATATAAAAACATAATAATATTTTACCACCTTTAGTAGAAATCTGAATCAATGAATCACGTCTAATGTAAGCATCATAAAAATACTTTATGAATTATAGAGATTCAGTTAGCTAATAAGCTATGCTCTCAAAGAATCCACTTCAATCCAATGATATCATAAGTTCATAACAAAAAGCCGACCTAAATTTATTGAAGTATACTAATACAAATCCTGGGTAATACATGCCACAACCTAGAGTAGAGCCCAAGGCCATTATAAACTGTTTCATTAAATTCTCATACTTCAAATGTGAGACTCATGTCCAATACCTTCCAGTGGATCCTAACAATTCCTCCAAAAATATGCCCATGACAATGATAGAATTGGTGAGAGAGATTGAGAAAAAAAAAAAGAAGATATACAAGGTACGCACATGTACATGTACATGAACACTAAACCCGACATGGAGACAGACACAGCCATATCAATGTCTAAAAATGGTAGGACACGGTCATAAAATATAAGAACATAAATTTTCAAAACTTATACAATATTTAAGCACTCATAAATGTCAAACTACCAATATTCACTACTATCTAAGCTCTGCCAAAATTTTTGAAACATTCTTAGCATATGTTATTTGTGTCAATACTTGTTACAACTAGGTAAATAATAAAAATTTATTAACGTGATAATAAAACAAGTAATATGCATTAGAAACCAGGTAAGGATCAAACACTTACAGAATCAGTTGACGGAGTACCAGATGATTGCACTCCAGCCTGTTGCACTGGTGTAACAGTTGCAGCACTCTGAGAAACAGAGGACACCCAAGGTTGTCCAGCCGGAGGAGCATGCATTTGGCCCGATTGCTGGTACTGAGCCATTGCATTAACATTATCCTGCTGCTGACTATACGGTGGTTGAAACTGAAAAGAGTACGAAACTGTATATCAAACTGGACTCTAACAATGTACAACCAATGTAAAACTACAAAGAAAATACGGCAACCATACAGTATATGAAGAATGAGAAGTTGCTGCTGAAACAGCCAAGCTGGGCATATGACTGCTTAAGTGGGGAACAGTTGGCTGTGAATGTGGTGGGACGGATGTCGGGGGTCTATTTGTTTGGATATATTGCATAGGTATAACCTGCGACGAAGGTGCAGGTTGACCAGGCTGAATATGTCTTGGAGGCAACTGCTGCATTGGTTGTGAATACTGCAATTGCTGACTCTGACCAACAGGCATTGCAACATTTGAAGAAGGAATAGCATGTCCTGCAAGTCCAAATTGTTGGGAAGCCATTGGAGCAAATGGCTGACCTTGCTGGGCCTGAATGACTGGCCGAAACTGCAGATAAGGAGTTCTAAGAGTGATGCAAACTTGCAAAATATTCCCATATGAGAGCAAGAAGTAGTAGTTAACAAAAGGAACAGCAAAGAGCAGCTAGTTCCATAAATAAGCACAATTAAATCCTTCAGCTGAATGTCAAATAAACTTGCTAAAATATGGAATGATAGCGTAGCTGGTACATAGAGAGAATAGATTGATAAAACATTAAGAACTACTGATGAGAACATTTGTACCTGCATACCAGGGGGCTGAGAATTATTGGCCATTTTAACAGTATAATCCCTGCGAAGCGCAAATACATAAGTCAGTTAACACATTCGTGAAGCTTAAACACGAGTTTAGATGAACTTGAATCGTAAAGCTCAACTCGTAATACAGAAGAAACATTTGCAGCAAAGTCAAACCCTAGTTTTGATTTTCCAAACAAGGAATCAGCACTCATTATCACTAACTCAAACAAAAAGAGCTTTTCATGAATTGAAGCATCAATAAGTGATAAGAAATAGTGCAACAATCATCGCAAAAGATGAATAATTCTCGTTAAGAGAATAATAACATGAACAATTTTTTATAAAAAGAAAAGTCCTAATCAAATTACACATACGATTGGTTTGATTGCGTTACCAGAAGAATTGCTGGGACTGCGAGAGAGAATCTTCTCGTTCTGTTTGCGGAATTAGGGTCCTCTTTCACTCTCTCTCTCTCTCTCTTTCTCTCTCTGCGCGTTTGAGGGTGAATGAGTTGTAGGTAGTCCAACATGGATGAACGGTTGGATCTAAGTTACTTAGCATCCGACGGCATATATTGACCCTCTGTGTTTGGGAAATTTAAATTAATATTTTAACCTCCGTATTGTGATATATTTGGAGATAGACCCCTTTCTACAAAATTCTTTAGTGAATTACATGATTGGGAGGCAAAACGGGTCGAGCCCGTCGGGCCGATCCGCAAACAGGCTAAAAAAGGCAGGTCGGGCTAGGATTTGGAATCCGCCAAATTACAAAAATTCGCTAAAT
>NC_029790.2:134334014-134337440 GCF_000816755.2 Arachis ipaensis | reverse complement strand
TCTTGAAAGTCCTTCCCCTTTTTTTTTTCCCGCAACCCATGGACACGCCTTGGAGAAAATTGGAAATGAGGAGTTTAGAGAATTTTGCAGTGCTAATAAAAATCTCTAAATTCCTTGTTATAAGAATAATAAAACTCTTAAACAGAGTTTAACGCTTCAAAGTCTTTTCCTCTTTTCCTAAATTCTCTAAAAGAAAAAATACCTAGAGCAGGGTGACAAAAAAATAATAAAAATAATTAAATATAAAATATATATTCTTAAAAAGCATTTAGAAATTATATTTTGATATCACTTCTTGCAAATATTATTAAAAAAATGATATTTTTCATTTTTAAATTTTTTTCTAATACCTAAACATTTACACAAAAAGTTAAACTAAATTATAAGTCACTTGTAAGTCGTTTATCTTTTATGTTTTGAAATTATTATTAACAATAATATAAATTTTCGGGTATAATTTGAATAGTATATCCAAATGCAAATAAGAAAATCTTAAAATTACCTTTGATTTGTACTTTAAAACTATTCAGTGTTTTTTTCTTGTTCTTCTTTTTTTTTCCGATCATCATTTTTTCAATCAAATTAGTAGCAATCAGCAGTATGACCAAATTAGTAGCTAAGAACTTTGATCAATTAGAGTCTAAACATTAATTTAAATAAATAATTAATTAAATAAAGATAATGGAGTAGTAACTACACACTTGACCTCTTCGTCTCTATCCCGTAGGAATTATGAGATCACCCTAAGGATGCCTTTGACATCCAAAATCACAGAATCCTGTTCAAAAAGCAGAACCATATTCTCAGAAAAAGTTCAAACGACCTTCAACAAAAGGGTATCTGTATCCGAAATTGATACCAGTGGGTAGATAGAGAATATATAGGGACACGAGACAACTTTCTCTAAAAAATTCGGCAAAATAGCCCCGTAACTTCAAGGGAAGTGATGCCCTCGCAGTGATCAGATCCGGACGATTGTTTACAAAAAAAATAATATACAAAAAAAAAATAAATTACTATTTTTGACAACTAAAAATTTAAGCACAGCCAAAACTAACTATGAAAAAAATATTTATTTTAAGCTATATTCTCTAGGTATCACTTAAACCTTTATTTTTTTTTCATGTGTTAATTGCAATTGTATTTTGTTTACTTCTTAGATCTTGTTTTTTCTTTAATTTATTTTTAAATATGTGTTTGCTTGCTTATTCAGCTTATATATCCTACCAAAAAATCAACTCAGATGTTACTGTAACTGTGTTTGTGCCAAGGTTCTGAAAATCGGTTCGGACTGGCCGGCCGAACCGGTTGAATCATGAACCGGACAGAAAGCGATTCAGGTAAATAGGAAAACTGCAAAATCTGAAAACTGGAATTGAATCGGTGAACCGGTCGGTCGAACCGAATCATGACCTGGTCGATTTTTTGGCTGGACAGCAAAACGTTGCCGTTTCAGCCTCTGGAACCCTAAATCAGTAATCAAATCCCTAATTGGATCCTGAATGAGTGAGTGAATCCCCCTCCTTCTCATCGAACTGAGAACGCCTCTCTGACTTTCACACGGGTTCTCATCGAGCTCGTCGTCCAGTCGCCCATCACCTCCGTCGAGCCACCGCCGTCGATCCTTCGAACAGCCACCTAATCGCGCAGCAGCCGTCGTCCTTTCGAAGGTGCTCCACCACTGCTTGGTCACTAGGCGTCGCTGTCTCTCACTCTCCCTATTGCATGTTCTGCTAAAGCCTTGAAGGTGCCTTCGAGCTTCCAGAATTTCAAGTAATTTTTTTTTAGTTATGATTGTTTGATTGAATAACTGTTGCATGTCTCTGTCTCCCTGATGAGTTTGATTGAGTAGTTCCTTGATTTTGTGAAGCTCTGTGAACTCTGAAACTGTGAACTCTGTCTCCCTATTTTATTTTTCTTTGAACTGTGTAGTATGAAACTGTGAACTGATTCAACTGATCCTACTAAACTGAATTGTGAACTTTGGTTAATAATTACTGTTTACTTATTACTGAAATTGAACTGATTTTGCTTTGTTTACTGAACTGGATTTTGTTGTTTGTTGAATAATTGTGAATAATTTTGAATAATTTTGGATTTTGTCTGTTCGCCGCCAGCTCTGCATTCTTCCCTGTCTTCCACTAATCCTAGGTATAAATCTAATTTGTTGTAATAATAATTGTTGAAGCATAATTAATTGTTGGTTCTAAACCTTGCTGTTGATTGCTTGAAGCATGAATAATTGTTGTTGATTAATTTTTTGGTGCTGATTGCTTGAAACATTATTAAAGGATTAATTGTTGAAGTTGATTGCTTGAAGCATTATCAAAAATAACAAGTTTGTTTTTGAAAAATTTCTTGATTCCTCTTACAAAGATTCTACAAGATAAATTTGAAATAGAATTGTTTGTTTTTCTGTTTCCATATACATATTTATTATGCCATTAAACATGTTCATGAATTGGACAATTTCTGCAGAAAAACTTATTAGTAAAGAATAAATAACTTCAACATAACAGGATTGAACACCTTTATCTACAGGTTTTGAGGGGCCATCGAAACATGTAAGATCTTTTTCCAAATATTTTGCTAGACCCATATGATTAGCCTTCTCTCTTACATTTTTTTTTAGTGCACTACTATGACAAACCTCAGAAGCATGTTGAAGGAGTTCCCTATACAAATATCCCTGTTTTTTTCTTAGGGCAATATAGACAAGTGAAGGTCTCATCTTCTCTCTTACATTTTTTTTTAGTGCACTACTATGACAAACCTCAGAAGCATGTTGAAGGAGTTCCCTATACAAATATCCCTGTTTTTTTCTTAGGGCAATATAGACAAGTGAAGGTCTCATCTGATATTCTCACAATGTGAATTCCCTTTTTGAGCTCTTCATAAGATTCATCTACATACCATGAGCTTATTTGAGGTGCACTTGCACTAGTATCCGTGTTAGATATGGAGCAATGAGTCATTACAATTTCTCTCAGCCAAGGTATTACAATAACTGAAGCACAGATATTAACACTAGAACAGTGTACAAATGGTTGCCATTTTGGTTTACCTATCGCTTCCATGAAAAAAAATAAATAAACATTGTGAAGTATCGAATTTCTTCAAAAAATTCTCCAATTTAATCAAATTTAATATGTTTATTTATATTTATTTATTATTTTATTATAGAACGATTTTTCAGTTAAACTACGATCGAACTAATTAAATCTATAAACCAATAAATCAATAACTAGAGTGATTCGATGATCAATTCGGTTTTCAGAACATTAGTTTGTGCAGCTGTTGAAATGAATCGATTTAGAAAAGAATTCACAATAATGTTAACCTCTTTGATTTGACTATTGGTATATTAGAGATGAAGAAAAAAAAAGAAACATAATAAATAATATTAAATAATAAAAGGATAGAGAA
>NC_029790.2:134332455-134333974 GCF_000816755.2 Arachis ipaensis | reverse complement strand
ACCAAAGATAGGAGACTCGAACCCGCAACCTCTTAATTGAGTATGGGAAGACTATGCCATTTGAGCTATTACTCGTTGGCTTTAAATTTAAGAGTTAGACACTTTATTTTGTCAAACAAAATTATTTTTTTATAAATACAACGTTAATAATTTTATTTTTCATAGTTAATTTTGTTAATTTTATTTTTCATAGTTAATTTTATTGGCGTTCAAATGTTTACTAATATTTATTCGAGAAAGAAAATAGGATTGCTCATCAAACTTTCTATACTCTTACATAATTTCACAAACACAAGACAATTTGAATTGTAGATAGAAACTTTCCCAATAGTAAAACATAACTAAGAGAAAGTTAATTAACTATACATAAAAACATCTATATAATTATGATATCAATCTCTATCTATGATGTTGTTGTTGTTGTTTGGGAAGCTAGAGATTCTAACCAAGTTATTATTGTCATGAACACTTGAAAACTTCTTACAAGAGAAAAAAGACAAGCCCTTCCTCAACCTTGATTCAATCATCAATCCACTACCTTTGTTGACCAATTTCTTGTCCTTCTTCTTCTTCTTCCTCTCACCACCATCACCACTTCTTTGATGATGATTATTATCATTCTTTGTGCACTCTTTGTAAGCTGCTAGAAAGGGATCATCTTGATGATCTTGACCAACCCAAAGTCCTTTCTTTGAAGATGTTCTATAATATGGAGGTTGAAAAGCACATGGGGGAAGTGGAATATCTTGAAAATCATGATGATGATGATGATTATTATTTCCAGCTACAATAGTACTAATATTACTAGGAATAATATTAGTATCTTCTTTCTCTACTTGTAGTTGTTGTTGTGTGCATGATGGAGGGGGTGGTAATAACTTAGTAAAAATTTCATTCTCCTTAATGGGAATTTCATCACCATGATTATTATTAAGAGGAGGAGGAGTAGTAGTTGTTACCTTGGAGATACTAGGCTTCTTTTCCCATGAGAATAATACCTTTCTTGATGAATATGGTTGACTACTCATATTGATGATATAGAATTTTTAGTTATGGTGGAATAATAATAATATGATGATAGATAGGGCCTATATATATGAATGAATAAGATTTTGATGTTACTAGACCCTTTATATACTATAGTCTTAAAACCTAATAATAAATGGTTTAGGGTTTCATCATATGTGAATGGACAAGCACCAAAAACGTAAGCATAGACAAATTCCTAAACCAAATTGGAAGTAGAGATAGAAGTTTGTGGAAAAAATTGGCCATGGGTTTGCATCATCAATCACTCAATTGGTGAAGACAATTAAGGAGAAAAAGTTAGAAGGGTATAAGACAAAATAATTAAGATGACTTGACTTGTTCTTCATATATAATTAATTATCAACATTATATAATTAAATAAACAACTTGTGAATGATAATGTTTGGTGTGCAAATGCACCATGTGTACCACCACCTCTTATGTGAAGTGGAATAAGATTCAAGTTTGGATGCACCAATTGTTAGTGCGG
>NC_029790.2:134329815-134332341 GCF_000816755.2 Arachis ipaensis | reverse complement strand
ATTATATTTTTTTAACAATTTTAATTGGTCATAACTTACTTGCCTAACGTATGCTTCATATATATTGGTCTCATAAAAATTCACATTTACTATGATGAAATGGATTTACAATTTAATATCCACTTCCGTGACTAGATGGTATATCAGTATTGTTACATGCACTAACTGTTTTACTTTTGCTAATTGATAAAAAAAAAAAATAGTTGAGTCAATAATTAACCATTATTTGTCATTGTCACCGAGGAATTTCTTAAATCGAATACGGCAACTCAGTTTATTTGGACCGTTTACTTGGAAAAAAGAAAGAGGTAAGAAAAATAGAATAAAAAACGGGGTAGCTAGGAACCCAAAAAAAAAAAAAGAGAAATGTTGTTACATGGGTTTTTTATTGGCTCTAATGGAATAATTAGAGAACACATTAAAAAAAATGTTTATAGCAGGATATGGTTGTTTGGGCGTTGTTATTTTATTAAAAAAATATCTTTTTTTAATGAAATTTTTTTTAATGTATTTGGTAAATTCTAGTTGTAAAAGTAAAAATACTAAAAAAATAAAAAACATCTTTTTTAAGAAGTTGTAATTTACATCTTTTTTAAAAGATTTTTTTCCTTAAAAAAAAATATTTTTCATGTAATAAATAAATAAAAAAGTACTTTTATATTGTTATACCCAAACATAATTGATAGATAAAAAGATCTTTTTATATGAGATATCCAAACATAAAATTACTTTTATTTTTTTATAAAATTTTTTTAAAAAAAAATAATTCGAAAAATTATATTTTCTTAGGAGCTTAATTGACTTTTTATTCCCGTCTTTTTTTTTCACCAATCATTTTCTTTACCTTATACAAATTAAACAATCATTTTCCCTACTTTACCGAAATGTCATCATAAAAAAAATCAACTAATTCAACTTGGAGAATATAATTATGAATATTTTTAGGCTTTTAGCACAATTGTTTTACATTTTCTTATTTGAATTTGAGATAACTTAGAATTTGACAATTTTATTAACCATTCAACTATCTTAATATTAATATTATAAAAAAAATTAATCATTATTATCAAAACTGAATCGATAATAAAACTGATCAAAATTAAATCCTTTATTTTGAATTTTAGTTCAATACATATATAAAATAAACTTAAACTCATTAATGGGTAATTTATATATCATAACAACAACCATAATTTAAACCCAAATATCAATTATTTAAATCAAATCATATAACTTTTCATTATTTTTTCATCACCAGAACATTAATTTCAATTTATATAAAATAACTAATTATAATAAAAATAGTATATAAATATTAATTGACTTAAATTTAAAATATTTATAAAATTAATTTAATTATTTTTAATAAATTAATCTCTAAAAACTTAAATTAATAAAACAAATTATAATTTATTTATAATAGAGATTATTGAAATTAAATTGTATATAATTCTTTTATTACTGAATTTCGAGAAATGATTAAGATTTACAATTTCAAGATGGTTGATTTAACTCTTTAACTTAATTTATACCCTTTTTAAACTACTTTACACAAAAAAAAAAGTAACAGATATAATTCAATCAGTAAGTTTTTCAACTAACTTATTTATTTCATACTTTTGACCGATTTACCTGAATTTAATCAAAATTGATAAGGTTTCTTGCACATTCAATTGAGTGAAGATGAATCAAACTGAATTGACTATGCTATACAACTATACAATTTTTTTTTGGTGGAAGGGAAACTATACATAGTCATTTGATAAATACGTATAACATAAAATAAAATAAAAGCAAAGAAAATAAAATTTCAACATGATGACATACATTACCCTAATTTTTGAAGTGCTTTAATTTCACATCTTATAGGTATAAACAAAGTTCCCACAAGACACATCGCCGGCATACTTGCAAGAAAAAATATGCATATACTTCCTTATATTATTAGGCCATGATGATGATGATGATGATGATGATGATGATACAAGAATATTATTACTACTATTAACCTTAAAGGGGATTTTGGTGCATCTCTTGTAAGCTTCCACAAAAGGATCTTCTAATTTCTCCACCATCCCAAAAGAATTACTACTAATTCTAAGTGAATTTGGTTCACCCACTTTCATAATCTCACTTCTTCTTGTGCCATATGATGAACATGGTGGAGGTTGAAGCACTAGCATATTATTATTACCCATTTTGCCCTTGTTTGACAAATTATCATGGTTTGCCACTTTGGAGAGTCCTGGCTTGTGTTCCCATGAAAAGGGCACATTTATAACACACCCTTCACAACAATAATAAACATCATCATTACTATAGCTTCTAGTGCTTAAATTTGTGTGCTCCATTTTGGTGAATTCATTCCTATGCAAATAATGTATGATATATATAGGGGACCCTGTGTCACGTTTTTCATGCTTAGTAACGGCTTATTCAAATTCTGTTAGAGGAGTTATTGCATGTAGAATTCTCTATCATATAGTATTCATATTTAGAGTACTTGTTTTGACTAGTGGCTACAGA
>NC_029790.2:134327926-134329730 GCF_000816755.2 Arachis ipaensis | reverse complement strand
ATACCGTTGTATCTACTATAAGATGTGGATTTAATTAATTAACACGCAATTTATACACTATGGGTGTACATGGGTCGGGTGAAACTGGGTTTGTCCTAATTTAGACCTGGCCATAAATATACACGGGGTCTATTTTTTAGACCTTAACCTGGTCTTAGATTCGATGAAACCTAAACATTTTCGAGCCACAATTATACCGAGTCCAAACCGGGTGAAAATCGGACCTTTAAAGATTTAATAATAATTTATAAAAAAAATTTATTTATAAAAAAAACTTATTTTCGATGTACTTATCTATAAAGAAGAAACTTGTTACTGAGAAGTTGATATCTATATTTGAACTTGAATTTGTCCATAAATTCTAATTTGATGTTTCTTTGATATATTTTCTAATTCAACAAGTGTGATTAAAATGAATCATAAGTTTATAATTAATATAACATAATATTAAAATTAATTTAAAACATATATACCTTTTTTAGTTCACTTAGGTAGCGTTTGTTTTGAGGTACTAGGACGGAGACTGTGAAATTGGGACTCAGTATCATGTTTGTTGGCCCAGAGATTGGTACTAAAATTTCAGTATTTCAGTACCTCCAAAAAGTGGGAACACAGGAAACTTAAATTTTTAGAAACGAAGAATAAAACTTTAATAACATTTTATATCTAAAATACTCTTATTTTAATTAATTAATTTTAACTTTATCCTTTGTGCAAATTAAATTAGAGTTTCAATCTTATTTAAGTCTCTGTCTCTCACTTTTCACCAAATACAATACTGAGATTTATTTCAGTCTCAGTCTTTTAGTCTCTGTCTCTCTTCCAAATGCTATCTAAATAATGTCTGGGTCGAGTCAAGCAGGGTTTGCCTTGACCCGGACCCGACCTTAAATAATGATTGGGTCTATTTTTGAGATCTGAACTCAGTTCTAGACCTGATAAAATCACACCAAATTAGTCTCTAAAATATTTAGGTTCAGGCCGAGTCTTCGGACCGGACCATGTACACCCCTGTTACACACTCTAATTATAGTGTAAGTAAGCATGCACCATATCTTGAATATTACATATAAACATATCACAAATTTATATATATAATGTTGGAAATATCATAAGAACTCCGCTAGGGAGACAATGAAAAATCTTGACAATGTGTACAATGAACTGGTTTATTAGCCTATGGTGGATTAAAAAAAAACCCCTAAATTCTAGTAACAAAAAACTTTTACTCTCAATTTCAAATTTAACCATCTCCTACCCACTATCAAACCCTAGCAGCGCTCTCCCTTAGCAACCCCAACAATGTCGTGACTCCCCCAATTAAAATAATCATCCGATTACATATAAAACTGATCATCCCTGAAAATTTTAAGTCTGTATGCTTCAACCAAATCTAATAAACTAATCATCCAAATGCTCATTAAAACAACCATCTGCATATCTACTGCATTGAACATTCAGATTATTTTAATTATACTTACGTAAATAACCATCCGCATTAGACAAAAATAACCATCCACCGATCTAGTGTAATGAACATCTGCATTTAAAAAAAAAAGAGAGACTAAAGAGTAGGATAGTCAAGCGCAGGATAGGAGAGAGAAGAGCGCAGAGACCTGCAACTGCATAGGAGAGGACAATGGCAAGACCAGTGTAGAGGTGACCGGCGCGTCCGATGGTGACGAAAATGCCGGCGCCAACCATGCCGCCGACGCCGAGGTCCTACCAGCGGAGAGTGCGGCGGATGTGGGAGTTGGATCGGGCGCGAAGGCAGGTCATCACGTTGTAGGAGGTGAAGACTGCG
>NC_029790.2:134326592-134327843 GCF_000816755.2 Arachis ipaensis | reverse complement strand
GGTGAAGTAAGGGCTGGTACAAAGACTCCTGTGCTCGGCGGAGGTCCTGGGTTCGGCGAGAAACAGGAGAAGAGCTCAGACGCAGGAAGGTGGCGTAGAGAAGAGATGAAAAAAGGGGAGGCTGGCCAGCGACTGTGGAGCCTAAAAGCGTGGACGGTGCTGATGGCGGGGTGCTGGGAGCAATGATTGAGGTCTGGTGTCTATAGTGGCGCGACACTAATAAAAGAAAAAGAAATTGGATGAAAAAACAATTACATCAGATAAAGAAAAAAGAGACATTTTTAAAATTTACTTAACTGTTTTAAATTTTTATTTATTTTAAATTTTAAATTGATAATTATTAAAAATTATTTATTTATTTATTATTCGATATTAATTTCAATTTTATCCCTATTATAGGTGGTTTCTCATATTGTAAACATAGAAACGAGGCTTAGCTTTGATGTTAATGGAGGAGCGACAGCACTATGATATGCCACAAACTACGAGTAGCTAGAATCATATATCCACCTCTAAATTGATATTCATATCTTCTTTTAATATAACTTATATTATTAATATCCAACTCCAACAAACTAACTTAGTAGAATTTTTGATGCTGCCATGTTGGTGATTTAAACTAAGATATACCATGAGTTTGTATATAAATTATATATGTAGATAATCAATTAATATTTGACTAAGATAGTTTTAAAATTTCCCTAAGGAGTTAAGGTAGGCTACTTATTATTACCTGCCAAATCAACCCTTTTTTTATATTGAAAAAACATAAAATAAAATTAGTGCAATTTAGAGTCACATTTTATAAATTAATAAATTTTAATTTGTGCATAGGATCCCTTGTTAATTCTCATAAGAAAACTTAATGTAATTTGCCCAAATGATAAAGTATATATGTAATAATTAATAGGGTTGTGTAGTTTCATTTGCTGCATCAAGGAACATTATCTACGATGATGATGATGTGAAATTTAATAATAATAGTATTTTATTTTTCTTAACTTGTAATATTGCCGTATAGTTATACCTAATGGTAAAAAGTCAATGCTGGAATTCTAGAGTCTATACACGCATAATATATGGTATGCCATAATTGTCAAGATGCAACTATACTAGATAGTTTAATTTTATTCAAATTAAAAATAATGTTGTGTTGATAAATAATAATCATTTCAAGCTTTCTACGTCTTTTGTTGCTCCAATGGCCTTGAAAATATAGAGAGATTTTATTGGCTTTTGGGGTATATGAAT
>NC_029790.2:134321517-134326116 GCF_000816755.2 Arachis ipaensis | reverse complement strand
TATCATAAAATTATTTCTTTAAAAAATTTAAACTAAAAAAAAAAACACATAAGTAATTATATTTTAAACCATTATTTTCTTCTTTTCTTTTGTTAACCAATTAATATGTGGTTTGATACTGATACGGTGATATAGTTAGCATCAATGGAAAAACTTTAGGTAAATTTGACACTTGAATCATCTACTAAAACTTTCATATTATTTATTAAAATAATTAATTCTCACATAACAAGGATAGAAATTCAAGTTGCACTGATGGAACATATTGGGAAATTATTGTTTCTTACCAAATATGATATTCTTATTTTATTTTTACTTGCTTTTTATATGGTGGATTGGTGGTATATACTGGTGGACGTTCAATTCTTCTCATAACTCAACATTATAATAAATTCATATCAATCAAATCACATAGTATTAAATTAGGAAACAGCTTCAGTCTAATATACATCTGGATATTATGTAATGTCTCATCATCATGGTACGTTTTTTTTTTTAAAGTAAAAACTCAACACTTAAGTGGAACAAAGTTGCATTAAGATAAATAATATAGCCATCACAACTTTTATGTCATCTCCGGCATAGCCATCAACAATATGAGTTATTTACAACCCCACTCTGTAGTACAAGAGAATGATTGCTCCACACAATCGCCAACTCCTGTCATCTTGCTGTGAAATATGATGTTATTTTGGCGTAACCAAATGATCCATATAACTGAGAAAAATCCACGTAGCCAACACTTGCGCCTCTCTTTTCCCATCGGCATGGATCTCCAACTCTCGAAGAGCTCTTTCAAGGTACCAGGGACAACCCACGTCTATCCGAACGCTGAGATCCAAGCACACCACACCTGCCAAGAGTACTCACAAGTAATAAATAAATGTTGTATATTTTCAACATCTTTCTTACATAGTACGCACAAAGCATCATTCTGTTGCAGGATCCCCAACCTATTCAGCCGGTCCTTTGTATTAACCCGCCCTACCAAAACAAACCAAGCAAATAACTCCACTCGAGGCGGAACTAGGCCTTTCCAGATCTCCTTTGTGAACTTGTACCTTAGAAGCTCCTCCTCCAAAGTCTCTTCCTGCAAAACCTTCACAAATGAGTTAGTAGAATAAATGCCTTCCTTATCAAATTTCCACACGACTCTATCTTGCACCTCTGCTATTAGTCTAACAGATTGCAAGACATGAAGCAGTTGGTTCAGTGTATCTGTCTACCATTGTCGTAGTTCTCTTCTCCACTGGAAGTGCCAAACCCACTCTATCCCATCACAGAATCCACACTCCCCAATTACTGATCCTTTTTGGTTTGAAATTAAGAAGAGTCTCGGAAAGGAGTCTTTCAACTTCCCTACTTGCAGCCATGTATCCTCCCAAAATCTGGTGGATCTTCCATCTCCTACTTCCATAGCAAGGCCATCAATCATCTTCTGCCTGACATGTGGCTCCCTTATTTGCACTTGACATATGTCTCTCCACGGACCGCCTCTTTTCGGCAGTGTTTGAGTTGACAGCAAGTGACTTGGGTTCAAGCTATTGCATGAGCATACAATCTTCTTCCATAGAGGGCAGTCCTCCTTAGAGAACCTCCACCACCATTTAAACAGCAAAGCTGTATTCCTAATCACCACATCACCCACCCCCAGACCTCTTAGCTTCTTTGGTGCTTGGATCAGCTCCGACTTCACAAGGGCCATACCGGGTCGACCATCATCATTCCCCCAAAAGAACCTCCTCTGCAAGGATATGATTCTTCGTGCAACCGCATTAGGCATCTTGTACAAGCTCAGATAATAGATTGGTAGGCTGTTAATTACCGACTTAATAAGTACCAGTTTACCAGCCTTACTAAGGACCTTTGCTTTCCATAAGCTGAGTTTCTCTTCCACCTTGTCTAGAACCGGCTTCCAAGTTTTTACCAACCGCGGATTTGCTCCTAGGCTAATGCCAAGGTACCTCACCGGCAGACCTGCCTCTTGACAACCTAATAGCTGGCACATCCGATCAACCCACTCCGAGCTGCAGTTCACTGGTATCAAGTTAGACTTTTCAAAATTAATGTTCAAGCCAGACATCATTTTGAAGCACCTCAAAAGCCTCTTATAGTTCCTCAGTGTCTCCTCCTCCGGCGGACAAAATAATATAGTGTCATCAGCAAATTGTAGGTGTGATAACTCTATATTATCTCTACCGACTAATAGTGGAGATATCCGACCATTTCTAACTGCCTCCCCAATCATCCTGTTAAGCACGTCCACCACAAGAACAAACAAAAACGACGATAAAGGGTCTCCTTGACGTAATCCTCTCTCCATTTTGAACGGTTTCGATGGTGACCCATTAACCATAATAGAGATAGAAGCCGATGTAACACACTCCCTAATCCACGCCCTCCATGTTCTTCCGAAGCCCATCTTCTACAAAGCACCATTTGACTCTATCATAGGCTTTTTGGAAGTCAAGTTTAATAATCGCAGATGCCTTCTTCTTCTGTTTCAGCCATTGCACAGTCTCACATGCAATTAACGCTCCATCATGTATCTTTCTCCCCTTCACAAAGGCACTCTGTGATTCTCCAACTAAGCCTGGCATAACACTCCTCATCCTTCGTGTCAGCGATTTAGAGATTACCTTATAGACGCACCCAACCATACTGATAGGTCTGAGATCTTTTATCTCCTTGGCCCCAACGAATTTCGGAGCCAGCGCCACCCAGGTGACATTAGCTTCTACCGGCAATCTTGCTGTTTGAAAGAAATCCATCACAGCTGCAGTGAATTCCGTTCCAATCTCATCCCAACACTTTTTTTATAAAATGCATGTTGTATCCGTCACTCCCTGGAGCCTTAGAAGATTCATAATCCCAAACTGCCTCCTTCACTTCCTCTACTGATGGGAGTGCCTCTAAGGTTTCCGCTTCCTCCCTCTCTAAGCGATGAACTAATCCATCCCTAAAGGTCACCCTTGGGGACGCTTCCTGGTGGTACAAGCACTTGTAAAAGTCCCGAATCGCAATCTTGATTCTTGCTTGATTCCTCACTAGCCTCCCATTAATCACCAATGACTCGATCCGGTTATTCCTCCTTCTCGCCGAAGCTATGTTATGGAAGTACCTTGTGTTTCGATCCATCTCATTGGCATGCCGAGATCTTGACATTTGCTTCCAATGCATCTCCTGTCTTAGATACCACTTTTCACAGCAACTCACTAATGCCCTCCTCCTAGCCTCTGTTGTACCGTCATACCTTCCGCTACTAACCATATCGTCTACCTTCCTGATTTCTTCCTCAAGCTTCTTAATCCGCTCAGCCATATTCCCAAAATGCTGTTTATGCCATCTACGTAGTGGTTCTGACAGTGCTTTCATCTTCTGTAAGAACTGTACATCACCTAGTTCCCTCCATTCTTCCTTTACCATTCTCAAGAACCCTTCATGCGTGAACCACGAGTCCAAGCTGCGGAACGGTCTTGGGCCCTCAACTCTTCTGCTGTCTTCTATAACCAAAGGGCAGTGATCCGATAAATCTCTCAGACCACTCCTTAGACACGTCTCCGAGTACACATCAAGCCATCCCAAGGAGACTAGGCTCCTATCGATACGACTGCATGACTGTCCTCTAAACCAGGTATATGCTCGGTCATTCAGTGCCAAATCAATCAACTCCATATCATTTATCCATGTCCTGAACTCTGCCGCAGATGCTGGTAATGTAGTCACTCCTTTCCTTTCCTCCAAATGCAAAATTTCATTGAAATCCCCCAAAAAATAGAACGGCACTTGACATAATCCTGCAATATAACTCAATTCTTCCCACATGGAGACCTTCTCAGCTCTCTCATGCGGTCCATACACTAAGCAAATAGCACAATGAAAGTTATCTTTTGCCACAACTCCTTCTATACACAACCATCTATCCCCTTTATAGCAGTTATACAGTTTAAAAGCCGCTCCGTCCCACATTATCAATAACCCTCCAGAAGTCCCAATAGAACTGACAAACTCCCAACATGTTCTGTCACTTCCCCAGATACGTACAACATCAAATTTAGTTATTAATTCCTTTTTTGTTTCTATCAGGCCCAACATATCCAGTCTAAACTTATTTTTGAACGTCTTTAGCATACTAACTTTTGCAGCACCTCCCAACCCCCGTATATTCCAAGAGCTAAAAATCATTTAACGAAACTATTACACACCTGTTTACGGTTTTTTGGCCGGCTTCTTCGAGCTTTTTCTTTTTGCTTAGCCTGCCGCTGTTTCATAGCAATCGCTTCATTCTGCTCTTGTAAGATGGCCATTATGTCCTCCTCATCACTGCATTGTGCTCCTGATTTCACGGCTAGTTTCCAGGCCGCTTTGTTCTCAGCCATTTCCTCTTCCCAACTCAGTCTCTGTTCCTCAGGATCTGCTCTCCTACCATCATCCAAACCTGATTCTAGATTATTCTCCCTTTCTTCCTCCTATTTTTTACTGTTCTGATTCAACCCATCCAGCAAGATCTCCCCCTCATCATCATGGTACGTTGCATTAATATAATATTATTAAGTTAAATTATTTATTGATTTTTATAATTTTATTAAATTTTTAATT